>NW_027219756.1:0-223576 GCF_027580195.1 Bos mutus
TACTGTGGATTTTGCCTAAGATATTGTCTTACAATACAAATATAATGCAATTAGAACTTTAACAGGTTCCATGTATTTGTATTTTTAAACAATTTCTATTTCAAAGGAAATTCAACTATATATTGATTTAATATTTCAATGAAGCTGTATGTAATGCACAGATTATTGGGCAATGGTGGCTTTGATCTATTCTTTCTCTTTGCAAGTATCTCTTTTTGGTTATGAATGTGTGTTTTCCTTTTATTCTGAAAAAGTTGGAAAGCCCAATACAAACCAATGATTGGCATATGCCATATCCTTTAACCTGGAGGGAGGGCTATCATACTGCCTTGCAGTCTATAATTATCTCTTTATCCTTTGTCATCAGGAGGTGCATCATGTACAGAAATGCAATAAATAAATCTTTGATTGATGAGATGGTCTTTGAACATTGCAGTCTGTATTCTCAGAATACAACTCTCAGAAACAACTTTGGAAGTATTTGAAAGTTTTGTCCTCCTTCTTTCTGACATCATGACTAATTTTGAATAAATTGTTTCTTTCTTTTTTTTAATTGATAAATGTGAAGGGGAGCAAGGTAAGTCCTATAAGTGTGTTTCCCTGTATGTAAACATGGTTTCATCTGTTACCTGTGCCTTTCACTTCAACTTCTAAAGATCATTTTTCTCAACTCAAGTTGTGAATATTTTACATGATTTTTTCTGAATCTTATCTTTGCAACTAAGGGTTTCATCTTCATTTGCTATTAAATTATTCTCCCAATATTGTTATTTGATTTGTCCTGTTATTATAATGAATGCAGGCATTCCTTTTCAGTCAAGTAAATTTTACTAATCCTAGTCCTCTGTAGCCATTAGGGTTTTCAAAGTGTCTGAAGTGAAAGTTTTGTCCAAGATATACCTAAGTCACTTGATTCAGACCCACTTCACAATCATTATTTTATTTTTCTTCTCAAGGAACTTAAGAGAAATTTTATTTAGGAAAAGAGAACTTCACATACACAGTGTTATGTATTCCTAGTTGATGAAAATATTTTTAATGGTGGAGCCCAGGTGATATATTCTGTAGTACCACTAGAAGTAGTGGTAGATCCTCCAATTCAGTGTTTGTGGCTACTTTATATCACTTAGATGTAATAACCAAAATGAATGTACATATTAACTAAAAGGCAAAGTACTTATCAGATCATACAAACTGAATGATAAAAGCCTAGCTATATCAAATAGGATGAGGAACTTTTTAAAGGGCACCACGAGAACTGAAGTTTCTTAAATGTTCTATCAAATCAGAATACTCATTCATTTTATGCCCATTTTCATTTTGAGAAAAATACTCTTTGGAAAAATTTGAGCTCTCAGCCACTGGACATGTGTTTATTGTGGGAGTGTGTGTGTGTTCATGCAGTGGTATGTACATGTGTGTATTTGTGTGCACATCCATGTGGGTTCACTTTGAAACATAAATTTTCATTGCATTTAAATTACCTTCCCATTTTTATATTGTATTTACTTTGATCTCTTTATTTTCTCTTTCAGAAAGACCTGCAATGACAGTAGGTAAATTTTCAAAAAACCTGTTGCTCCCAACTCCATTAAAATGATAAATTTTCAAAACATTTTCTGCCTTTTAATTGTATCTAACTCCATTAAAATGTCTACATTTCCTCCCATTAAACCATTAACATTTTCTGCCTTTTAATCTGTATCTACTATTGGCCTGCTCTTTCCTGAATGTCTACATTTCCCTCCCAATTAAACAAAAAAACCCCAATGCACTTCTTTCTTATAGTGACCTATATTTAAGATTAAGATGTCATTTTAGTAACACCAAAAAGACACAGATTTATTTTCCATTGGGATGATTTGGGAGAATGGCATTGAAACATTTAAATTCCAAACCAGTCTTTACATGATGTGGATATTGGTACACTGGGATTTCCAGACACTTGCTTCCTTTATTTTCCATTCCTGCTTTTAAATTCCAAACCATTCTTTACCTCTGGATATTGGCTTTTCCAGACACTTGCAGTCATTTCACTGAGTAGTTGGTGAGACAAAGGGTTTTGTTTTCCCTTCTGAAACACATCCAAAGATAGGATGTCCATCACATATATCAGGTTCAAGGAACATTTCTATGGCAATGATACTTATCAAACATTTAGAGATGAGAGAAGATGTCTATCATGTGAGTAATGTTTTTCCATGTATTGTCCACTCAGACATGAGTAAACATCAATCATTAGTTAATTTGAATTTGAAGCTCATTTATCCAGTTCTCTTTACCATTTTGTTCAGGATGGGGAACATTTATACCTGCAGCAGATTCATGTTGATACAAATAATTTTACTTGATTCTCAATTAAAATAAATAAAAAATATTTTAAAAAATAAAAAGAGAGAGAAAAAAATTTTTTGAAGCTCATTTATCCAGTTCTCTTTACCATATTGTCCAAGCATTTTCAGGTATACAAATAATTTTACATGATTCTTCTGGAAAATAGTACTACTGTCTGAAGTTTTTATGACTTCAGTTTGGTTCTCTTTCCTCAGGATTGCTTTGGCAATTCTGGGTCTTCAGTCGTTTCATAGAAATTTCAGTATTACTTGCTATAGTTCTGTGAAAAATGTCAGAAGTAATTTTTAGGGATCACATTAAACTTTTTATTGCTTTGTGTAGTATGGACATTTTCAGAGAAGGAAATGGCAACCCACTCAAGTGTTCTTGCCTGGAGAATCCCAGGACGGACGGAGAGCCTGGTTGGGGTAGAGTCGGACACAACTGAAGCGACTTGGCAGCAGCAGCAGCAGTATGGACATTTTAGCAGTATTATTACTTATAATCCAAGAACATGGAATATCTTTCCATTTCTTTGAATCATTTTCAATCAGAAATATAATTTTTAGTGTTTAATGTGTTTTGGGTAATGATGTATTACAACTGTATTTTAGATTTCAATGGAATTCACTTCAAAAAATTCATCTATTTAATGAACACATGACTACTGTTACAGATAGAGTTTAAAGATATAAACTTTGAAATAGACAATTCTATCCTTTTAGCTTCCCTGGTGAAAGACAGGGAAACTATTTTTTTTAAATAGTAATAAACTGTTTTTTAAAATAAACTATTTTAAAAAATGATAATAAACTCTTATTTTATCTTACAAACTGAATCAGTTTAGTTCAGTTCAGTCACTCAGTGTTGTCTGACTTTGTGACCCCTATGGACTGCAGCACACCAGGCATCCCTGTCCATCACCAAATCCCAGAGCTTACTCAAACCACATCCATTGAGTCAGTGATGCCATCCAACCATCTCACCCTCTGTCATCCCCTTCTCCTCCTGCCTGCAATCTTTCCCAGCATCAAGGTCTCTTCCAGTGAGTCAGTTCTTTGCATCAGGTGGACAAAGGATTGGAGTTTCAGCTTCTGCATCAGTCATTCCAATGAATATTCAGGACTGATTTCCTTTAGGTTTGACTGGTTGGATCTACTTGCTGTCCAAGAGACTCTCAAGAGTCTTCTCCAACACTACAGTTCAAAAGCATCAATTCTTTGGTGCTAAGCTTTCTTTATAGTTCAACTCTCACATCCATACATGACTACTAGAAAAACCATAGCTTTGACTAGACAGACCTTTGTTGGCAAAGTAATGTCTCTGCTTTTTGATATGCTGTCTCTGTTGGTCAGGGCTTTTCTTCCAAGGAACAAGCATCTTTTAGTTTCATGACTGCAGTCATCATCTGCAGTGATTTTGGATCCCAAGAAAATAAAGTCTCTCACTGTTTCCATTGCTTCCCCATCTATTTGTCATGAAGAGATGGGACTGGATGCCATGGTCTTAGTCTTCCAATGTTGAATTTTAAGCCAACTTTTTCACTCTCCTCTTTCACTTTCATCAAGAAGCTCTTTAGTTCTTCACTTTCTGCCATAAGGGTGGTGTCATCTGCATATCTGAGGTTATTGATATTTCTCCTAGCAATCTTGATTCCAGCTTGTGCTTCATCCAGCCCAGTGTTTCTCATGATGTACTCTGCATATAAGTTAAATAAGCAGGGTGACAATATGCAGCCTGGACATACTCCTTTCCTGATTTGGAACCAGTCTGTTGTTCCATGTCCAGTTCTTACTGTTGCTTCTTGACCTGCATACAGATTTCTCAAGAGGCAGGTCAGGTGGTCTTGTATGCCCATCTCTTTAAGAATTTTCCACATTAAGATGGGCACCATAAAGGACAGAAATGGTATGGACCTAACAGAAGCACAAACTGAATAATGAAAGCCTAATTCATGACAAAAGAGACTATGAACTATTTAAAAAGATTACTTCTAGAATTAAAATTCCTAAAATTCTTTCTCAAAATAGTAAAATGACTTTCTTTATGCCCCTCTTGATTTCTAGAACATATCCTTGAGCAAAGTGAGGGTTTTGGTCTTCTGAATGTGTTAAATGTGTATGTGTGTGCTCCTTTTTATATTTATGTTCCATATGTGTCTTACTGTTCTGTATTTGTATGTATTAGACTAAGAATAACTTTGATTTTTACAAACAATATTTTAAATAAAGTGAACTGTCTTTTTTTTAAAAAAAATAATTACATAGATCTTCTTTTTTTTTTTTTTTCAGGGATCTTCTAAAAATATATGGTAAATTTTTCTGACACTCTCTACCCCATAAACCTATAAATAATTGTAACATTGTCTGCCTTTCTCTTTATATTTCATTCATTGACTCATTTTTCTCCCTTCATTTACCAATATTTTATATAGACTACAACAATTGTAATTTTTTTTTTTTTTTTACATAATTCCATCTCTTCCCATTCCTTGGTTTCTTTGGAGACCTTATATTTCTGTAAACATTAGCTAAAAAATATTCATATGTCTCCAGAACTTGTTGATTTGATTTTGATTTTTGTAAAATTGAGGTATGTTAGGGTGATCACCACATCTCTTCCATCCTGTATATGTTCTCATGCAAATAATCACTGATGTAGAATCTCTATGACCTTTCAAGTTCAAAGGACAATATCCATACAATTGATACTGACCCAAAACTTAAGTGAAAAGAAAACTCCAAATTTGCTAAGTAAAGCTTCTCCACCTTCTGGTCCTCCAAGGACTATAAATTCTGATGTCATTCATTGGTCAAGTGTGAGCTCTAAGCTAACTCTCCAATAAACCTTGATCTTATTAACCACTTGTTCTGAGGTTAATAAATGTTTTACCTAATATTGTGCTTTCTTTCAAAATTACTAGTTTTTCAAAACTGCATTTTTTCTTAACTTGTTTAAGAATTTTCCAGTTAAAGAAGGCTCATTTCATAACATATTTCTCATTAATGAAATGTTGTGTTAGTGAAAAAAATAGTGACTTTTCCTTGGAAACTTTTAAAAGACTTTTTCAGAAAACATGAATTCATATACTAAGCTTTTACCACTTGTATCCTCTTGATGCTTTTTGTTTACATTTTTGTTTCAGTGAAATTGAACTTAACAAGATACCTCTTTATATTTAGTAGGCAGCTAAAAGTACCTAATTCTCTATTAACCCATGTGTAGAGAAGGGTCCCTTTATTGTTTGTTTCCTCATCACTTTTAAAATGTATCTCCAGGATGTCTGCTAATGGTATTAATATTTTTTTTATATAGTTAGAAGGACTAACATAATACCAAAGATTGATGTTGCTTAACCTGGAGGAACTCCTAAAATGCCTCTTCTTATGGGGCTGTTTCCCATTGTATATCCATTTGGGAAATGAGTGTATGAACTTTAAATTACATGACTTCTCTTTATTGAGATAGACATAAACCATATGGTTTGAATTCTCAAAAATGTCTGTCAGTTTGAATCTAAGAGAAAAACCAAGGAAGCATTAAAAAAATATTTGACCTCCTCCCTCCCTTTCTACCATTTTCTTCCTGTTTTAAATGTATATTATACATTATTTCCTTTATTTATTTATATACTTTATTATATTCCATTAATAAATTGAAGATGGAAAAAGGCATGTCTCACAGCATATTTCACTGTGAACCTAAGCGAACTCTCATGTGTTTCTCATAACTTTGTCTTCAGCACTGAATTATCATCTTCCTCAACACCATCGTGCATGTGACTTACATCATGCGTGTGCATATGGTTTGTCTTGTGATTGTCTTTCCAAAGGAAGCCTGCCTTCTGCCTTTGTTATTCAATTTCCCCTGTTACTACTTCTGTGATTTCTTTTCTTGATATAATCTAGGCAGACATTTCTTTTGGGTCAACTAAATTTTACTAGTTATACATTTCAAAATTCTGCATTTTCAAGATTCTGAAGTATGAATTTTCTCCAATATATGCTCAGTCATTTTCTTTACAACCACTTTCACAGTCATTTAGTACTTAAATCTCTTCTTTCATGTGATTCCATTAAGAAGTACTTCACTTAGGTATTATTTGAAATAGAAATTCTTATTGTGAAAGTTTATGCATTCATCAGTTGATAAAAATGTGAATAGAATTATCCAGGAAACAAATGCTGCATTTCCTTTGCAACACTGGCCCAAGATGTTAAATCAGTGTTCGTGTCTTCAAAGGCATCTTAGGTATTACAGTAATGAAGTGGACACCATCTATCATGTAACAACCCAAAGAATTTACTAGAGCAAATAACCCTAATGGATAAATAATTAATAATAATATAATAAAATATTTAATAAATACTAAATAAAGCTAATAATCCTAATAATAAATCACTTGTTGTGACAAAATAGCAAAAAAGCTAAGAATATATATTATGTATAATTTCATTTAGTTAGATTTTGGCTCTGCTGGATCTTCATCGTTGTGCAGGCTTTTCTCTAGTTGTAGAGAGCAGAGCCTACTCTCCAGTTGTGGTGTGTGGGTTTTTCATTGCAGTGACTTGTCTCTGTTGCGGGCAGAACACAAGCTCTAGAGTGTGCAAGCTTCAGTAGTTGAGGCACGTGGAATCAGTAGTTGTGATGCCAGAATTCCAGAGCACAGGCTCAATAGTTGTGACACATGGGCTTAGTTGCTCTGTGGTATCTGGGATCTTCCTGGGCCAGGGATTGAACCCATGTCTCCTGCATTGGCAGGCAGATTCTTTACCATGGAGGCACTAGGCACTAGGGATGCCCAAGAATATTTTTCAAATATAAACTTCAAAACTATTCTTTTAATAGTTTTTTCTGAAGATTTTCTTTTTTGGACTCCTATTCCTTTATTGACAAAGTGAAATGCCATTCCCTATGTGTGTGGTGTGTGTCTGTGTATCTGCATTCAGATAGTTATAAATTTATATATAAATTTTAAAATAAATTTTGTTTCTTGGTTTTCCATTTTCATGATATTGACCTTAAACTTTTCATTTTGTTTTTTTGAAGAACCTCAGAAAACAAACAGTAAGTATTTTAAAAACTAGTTATTCACAAATCCCTATTACATGACTGAATTGCTTGCAGCCTTATCTTTCCAAACAATGCTTTTCCTTGTCTTGCCCTTATCCTGGATGTGTACCTTTACAGTTGCAAATTTTATTTCTAGACTTCCCCATAGAAAGTTCTCTCCATTTATTTTCTCAACCTAGAATATATTTCAATTTCTTTATTGTTATTCTGTATCATTTATTTCCTATTAATGTTGTCTTTATTTTTTCTATTTTTTTGGTGGTTTGTTATAAGGCTCACTGAAAAGTTGATGAGATGAAGAGCATTAGGTTAGGAGTTCACTTTGTGTGTCTCCCAGGACACCTCCCTAGATAGCACCTCTATCACATTCCAATTTCACCAGTCCACATTTAAGCAAATGAGACTTTCCCAAACCTGCAGAGTTGAGAGAAACTGCCTACAGAGTGCAGTTGCTGTGTCCCTTCAAAGCCTGTGTGTATTCTGATATTCTTCCTTCATCCATAAACTTGAGGCACATTCTTCCACTGAGCTTGAGTATCTTATCCAAACTCTCCTGAATTTAAGATTTCCAATATTATATTTGTATCTCAGGAAATGTTCACTTGTTTGTATTCTCTTTCAAGTCTCAATTTTTGATGTAAAAGATAATGAAACCATTGTCCTGGGAAGTCACTGAGAATTTTTTTTTTCTAAAAGTGGATAAAATTTTAATAATTTTGGTATCCTTTAAAGACAGTTTTCAGTGACAATTTTTATTTCAAAGAAAATTCAACTCAGTAATATCAAATAAATGTATTTGACAGGAGTTAAATGACTACTCTTACAGGTAAATTTGTGGACAGAGGGACTCGGTCCCTCCTCATGTCTTTTCAAGTACCTCTCTTACAAATGAGTTTTCTTTGTTGTCTGCATGTTCTTAAAAAGGACAATGGAGTAAGGCAAGACCAATTATTGAAATGACTTTTATCACTGAGGGCAAGCTATGCTACCTCTTTGCATGGTATCATTTTCAATCTTATTCTTTTTGGAACCCGGACACATATGGAAGTGCAACATGAAAAAAGTGAATAGTGCAAGTGTTAGTCACCCACCAGACTCCTCTGTCCATGGAATTCTCCAGGCAAGAATACTGGAGCGGATAACCGTTCCCTTCTCCAGGGGATCTTACCGACCAGGGATGGAACATAGGTCACTTGCATTGCAGGCAGATTCTTTACCATCTGAACCACCAAGAAAGACTGTATTTCCCTCTAAGTGGTGAAATGGGCTTTGAATCTCATGATTCTGATTTTCAGAAATGTGTATTGTTTAGGCCCCACAGAAGACAATGGCAGTGTTTGAAAAGTTAGTCCTCCTCCATTCCTGACATGTTACTTCTTTTGAAGTGAATTTTGTATTTGTGTTTTGACTGTCAGTAACTGTTAGGCAAAAAAAGGGAAGATCTTGTTAATGTATTGGGTACATTACTTTCTAATGTACTACACCTGGGTGTTGAGTCATAGTTTCCTCTGTCATTGAACGTTTGTCTTCAATGCTCAATCATTATCTTCCTCAAAGTCAGGATACTAATATTCTTCTATAATCTGTCTCATCTTTTTGTCTTTTCAATGGCTGTGTGACATATTCATTTGTTACTCAATTTCCCACATTCTGTGATTTGTCCTTGTGCAATCTCTCTTAGGTATAGCAGTAACGAAGTTGACTGCATCTATGTAGTAAAAGCACAGGTGTTTATTAGAGCTAATAAGCCAAATAATAACAAGAGTAGTACATTCAATATAGGTAAAGAACATTTCTTTAACTGAAAACTTTAGAATTATTATTTTAATTTTTTTCACAATTAATACAATACTTTTATTTTTTATCCTTATTTGCCTTTGGAGAATAGTCTCTTAACCAAGTGAGCTCTCAGCCACTCTGTGTGTGTGTGTGTATGTATCTGCATTTGGATACTTAAAATTTAAATATGACTTTTATAATAAATTTTGTTTCTTGGTGTACCATTTCCATGATATTGCCCTTAAATTTCCCATTTTATCTTTCTAAAGGACCCCAGACAGAAAGTGGTAAGTATCTTAAAACTTGTTTTTCACTAACTTCATTTACATGAGTGATTTCTTGAGGCTTAACATTCCCACTCTCATAATCCACATGCTTTCTTTCTATGGCCCTGTTTCTGAATGTCTACCTTTACCTCTCAATGTTACTTAGAGATTTCCCCATAGAGAGTTCACTTCATTAATTTCCCCTTCTAAAATCTATTTCAATTCCTTTTCCATTCTGTATCATTTTCTTTCTATTTAATTTTTTAACTATTTTTTTCCATTCTATCAGTTCAGTTCATTTCATTTCCATTTATATCATTTCACAACACCAGGCCTATTTAATTTTTATCTACTTTTAGCAATCCTTTGTCCCCCTTCTCCTCCTAGCCCTCAATCCCTCCCAGCATCAAACAATGAGTCAAAGTTAATGTTACTGGATATAAAGGATATCAAGAATTGATCTCCTTTAAATGGACTGGACTCCATCCTGTTTATCTCCAACACCACAGTTCAAATGCATCTCTTAAAAGTTCCCATATCTTGTAAGGAACTGGATTCCATCCTGTTTATTTGTGAGGTCAATCAGTTCCAATATTTCAATGATAGTTCCTGAAGCCTGCAGAGATCAGAGAAGATTGCTAACAGGCTGATGAAGTTTGCCTATTCATTGTCCCTTCAATGCCTGTATAAATTCTGCTTTCATTTCTTGATCCATAAACAACACTCATTCTTCCACTGTGCCTGAATACATTTCCAGGTATAATAATATTTCCAATGTTATTCTTGCAATTTTTTCTACAAACGATAGTACTCTCTTCCTTTCTATTTGTTTTTGCTTTACATTTTGAATGACACTTTAATGGTCTTAGTAACCTGAATTCTGTTTAGTGTTTTGAGAAGAAATATACATCCTAGGAAATATCCAGTTGTTTACATTCTTCTCTTGGTTCTCAACGTGAGAGCCTAAGAAACTATTGCCCTAGTAAGTTGCCAAATATTTTTTTTCCTGCAGCATGATATAATCCTTAAAATATTAACATCTTTTAATGACAGTTTTCAGTGACTTTCTTATTTCAAAGATAATTTAATTCAGATCTGTATCAAAATTATGTATGTTGTAGTCTTGACATGGAGGCTTACTTGCCGGCTCAGTGGTAAAGAGTTTGCCTGCCAATGCAGGAGATGCAGGTCCAGTCCCTGGGTCAGGAAGACACCCTGGAGAAGGAAACGGCAACCCACTCCAGTATTTTTGCCTGGGAAATCCCATGGACAGAGGAACCTGGTACAACTGTCCATGGGGTCACAAATGAGTTGGACACAACTTAGTGATTAAATAACAATGAAGCTTCACTTAACTTCTTCTACAAGTGGATTGTGGACAGATGAATATCTTTACTCTGTTCTTCAATATCCTTTTCCTGGTCTTTAATATCCTTTTCAAGTACCTCTCTTATAGTTCAGTTTCTGTCTGTTTTCATTGAATTTTGGAAAAGGAGGTTGACCCAATGCAAGATCGATGAATGTAATGACATTTATTTCAGACAGAGGGTTGACCACCCCCCACTTTATGGTGTCATTTTCATTCTTATTCATTTGGAAACCAGGCATTTATAAAAGTACAAGGACATCATCCCCTAATTGGTGAGATGTCCTTTGAAACTCATGGTTAAATGCTCAGAAGTGTGTGTCAGTTAAGAACACAAAGAAAACCAAGGCTGTGTCTGAAAATTTTGTCCTCCTCCTTCCTGTCATGTTACTTCATTTTGTGAATTGTTCATTAGTTCCTTTGACTTTGTTAGTAAATGTTAGGTGAAAAAAGGCAAATTTCATTAATGTATTTCCTGTGGATCTAGACATGGTTTCATCTGTTATTGTACCTTTGTCATCAGTGCTCAATCTCCATCTTCTTCAAAGTCAATATGCACACATTCTTGTATGATTTTGTCTCACCTTTCTGTCTTTATAATGTATGTTTGCTATATGGACTATTTTTTTCAGTTTTCCCTATTTATAATTCTGTGATTTGTCTTGTTGTTTCAAAATCTGCAAGCATGTACTTCCTGTCCAGTTAATGATAGTGATCACTTATCTGGGAATTATTGTCATTTTCAGTGTGGCTGTTGTGTAATGCATTAATCTAAGTCACTCTCATATCCTGTAATTTATAAGTTGCTTCACTGATATTGATTATTTTATGTTTCTTATATCACTGAATTTAAATCAAATGTGTATCATTTAGGAGAAGGTCAGAACAGAAACCACATAAGACAAGTAGGTATGTTCACTGGTGACATAAATGTGAATAGAGACACCCAGTAAATTCTGGAAGAATTTTTTTCCAATCCTGCAATTAAATATTTGTATCTAGTTTATTGACGAAAGCTACTGTGACCTCTCGATATGTATGCTAGCATCCAAATAACTTATATCTCACAAACTGAAAATGAACATCTAACTAAAGTCAAAAGTGATTATAAGCTTTTTTAAAAGGTAAATTCCAAAAACAACATTCCTGAAATTATCTCTCAGTGTTCTTAAATGACTCAGATTATGCCACGCTCTATTTCTGGAATATGTTGAGCAAAAGAGAGGGTTTGGTCACTGAGAATGTGTGAGCTTCTTTGTATATGTGTGTGTTTGTGTGTGAGTATATGCTTATGCTCCTGAGTGTATATGCATATTCCATATGTGTTTTCCTGTTTTGTGTGAGTGTGAATAATGGAAAATATATTTATAACTTCAAAAGAGTCCATAAGATTAATTTATCTTTGTTTCTTTTCATATTTGCCTGGACTCTTCATTTTATTTTTTAGATGATCATGGAAAAACATTTGGTAAGTGTTTCTAACATCCTTTGCCCCAACACCCTTTAAATGATTGCTCATAATTCCCTGCCTTTCTTTCCATGTATCAATCCACCATGCTCATCTTTTCCCTCTCCCATCTCCAACCTTTTGGATATGGACTACACCATATTAATTCCGTTTATCTCTTTTCCCTAATTCCCTCCCTCCTCATTACTTTCCTGATTCCTCCTCCCTCCTCCCTCCCCATACCATCCCTCTGGGTCATCCCAGTGCACCAGCCCCAAGCATCCAGTATCGTGCATCGAACCTGGACTGGCGACTCGTGTCATACATGATAGTATACATGTTTCAATGCCATTCTCCCAAATCTTCCTACCCTCTCCCTCTCCTACAGAGTCCATAAGACTGTTCTATACGTCAGTCTCTCTTTTGCTGTCTCGCGTACAGGGTTATTGTTATCATCTTTCTAAATTCCATATATATGTGTTAGTATACTATATTGGTGTTTTTCTTTCTGGCTTACTTCACTCTGTATAATAGGCTCCAGTTTCATCCATCGCATTAGAACTGATTCAAATGTATTCTTTTTAATGGCTGAGTAATACTCCGTTGTGTATATGTACCATAGCTTTCTTATCCATTCATCTGCTGATGGACATCTAGGTTGCTTCCATGTCCTGGCTATTATAAACAGTGCTGCGATGAACATTGGGGTACACGTGTCTCTTTCCCTTCTGGTTTCCTCAGTGTGTATGCCCAGCAGTGGGATTGCTGGATCATAAGGCAGTTCTATTTCCAGTTTTTTAAGGAATCTCCACACTGTTTCTCCATAGTGGCTGTACTAGTTTGCATTCCCACCAACAGTGTAAGAGGGTTCCCTTTTCTCCACATCTTCTCCAGCATTTATTGCTTGTAGACTTTTGGATCACAGCCATTCTGACTGACGTAAAATGGTACCTCATAGTGGTTTTGATTTGCATTTCTCTGATCATGAGTGATGTTGAGCATCTTTTCATGTGTTTGTTAGCCATCTGTATGTCTTCTTTGGAGAAATGTCTATTTAGTTCTTTGGCCCACTTTTTGATTGGGTAATTTATTTTTCCAGAATTGAGCTGTAGGAGTTGCTTGTATATTTTTGAGATTAGTTGTTCGTCCGTTGCTTCATTTGCTATTATTTTCTCCCATTCTGAAGGCTGTCTTTTCACCTTGCTAATAGTTTCCTTTGTTGTGCAGAAGCTTTTAAGTTTAATTAGGTCCCATTTGTTTATTTTTGCTTTTATTTCCAATATTCTGGGAGGTGGGTCATAGAGGATCCTGCTGTGATGTATGTCAGGGAGTGTTTTGCCTATGTTCTCCTCTATGAGTTTTATAGTTTCTGGTCTTATGTTTAGATCTTTAATCAATTTTGAGTTTATTTTTGTGTACGGTGTTAGGAAATGTTCTAGTTTCATTCTTTTAGAAGTGGTTGACCAGTTTTCCCAGCACCACTTGTAAAAGAGATTGTCTTTTCTCCACTGTATATCTTTGCCTCCTTTGTCAAAGATAAAGTGTCCATATGTGCGTGGATTTATCTCTGGGCTTTCTATTTTGTTCCATTGATCTATATTTCTGTCTTTGTGCCAGTACCATACTGTTGATAACTGTGGCTTTGTAGTAGAGCCTGAAGTCATGTAGGTTGATTCCTCCAGTTCCATTCTTCTTTCTCAAGATAGCTTTGGCTATTCGAGGTTTTTTGTATTTCCATACAAATTGTGAAATTATTTGTTCTAGCTCTGTGAAGAATACTGTTGGTAGCTTGATAGGGATTGCATTGAATCTATAGATTGCTTTGGGTAGTATACTCATTTTCACTATATTGATTCTTCCAATCCATGAACATGGTATATTTCTGCATTTATTAGTGTCCTCTTTGATTTCTTTCACCAGTGTTTTATAGTTTTCTATATATAGGTCTTTAGTTTCTTTAGGTAGATATATTTCTAAGTATTTTATTCTTTCCATTGCAATGGTGAATGGAATTGTTTCCTTAATTTCCTTTTCTGTTTTCTCATTATTGTTGTATAGGAATGCAAGGGATTTCTGTGTGTTGATTTTATATCCTGCAACTTTACTATAATCATTGATTAGTTCTAGTAATTTTTTGGTGGAGTCTTTAGGGTTTTCTATGTAAAAGATCATGTAATCTGCAAATAGTGAGAGTTTTACTTCTTCTTTTCCAATTTGGATTCCTTTTACTTCTTTTTCTGCTCTGATTGCTGTGGCCAAAACTTCACAAACTATGTTGAATAGTAATGGTGAAAGTGGGCACCCTTGTCTTGTTCCTGCCTTTAGGGGAAATGCTTTCAATTTTTCACCATTGAGGATAATGTTTGCTGTGGGTTTGTCATATATAGCTTTTATTATGTTGAGGTATGTTCCTTCTATTCCTGCTTTCTGAGAGTTTTTATCATAAATGGGTGTTGAATTTTGTCAAGGGCTTTCTCTGCATCTATTGAGATAATCATATGGTTTTTATTTTTTAATTTGTTAATGTGGTGTATTACATTGATTGATTTGTGGATATTGAAGAATCCTTGCATCCCTGGGATAAAGCCCACTTGGTCATGGTGTATGATCTTTTTAATGTCTTGTTGGATTCTGATTGCTAGAATTTTGTTAAGGATTTTTGCATCTAAGTTCATCAGTGATATTGGCCTGTAGTTTTCTTTTTTTGTGGGATCTTTGTCAGGTTTTGGTATTAGGGTGATGGTGGCCTCATAGAATGACTTTGGAAGTTTACCTTCCTCTGCAATTTTCTGGAAGAGTTTGAGTAGGATAGGTGTTAGCTCCTTTCTTAATTTTTGGTAGAATTCGGCTGTAAAGCTGTCTGGACCTGGGCTTTTGTTTGCTGGAAGATTTCCGATTACAGTTTCAATTTCCGTGCTTGTGATGGGTCTGTTACGATTTTCCATTTCTTCCTGGTCCAGTTTTGGAAAGTTGTACTTTTCTAAGAATTTGTCCATTTCTTCCACGTTGTCCATTTTATTGGCATATAATTGTTGATAGTAGTCTCTTATGATCCTTTGTATTTCTGTGTTGTCTGTTGTGATCTCTCCATTTTCATTTCTAATTTTATTGATTTCATTTTTCTCCCTTTGTTTTTTGATGAGTCTGGCTAATGGTTTGTAATTTTATTTATCCTTTCAAAGAACCAGCTTTTGGCTTTGTTGATTTTTGCTATGGTCTCTTTTGTTTCTTTTGCATTTATTTCTGCCCTAATTTTTAAGATTTCTTTCCTTCTACTAACCCTGGGGTTCTTCATTTCTTCCTTTTCTAGTTGCTTTAGATGTAGAGTTAGGTTATTTATTTGACTTTTTTCTTGTTTCTTGAGGTATGCCTGTATTGCTATGAACTTTCCCCTTAGCACTGCTTTTACAGTGTCCCACAGGTTTTGGGTTGTTGTGTTTTCACTTTCATTCGTTTTTATGCAAATTTTTATTTCTTTATTGATTTCTTCTGTGATTTGTTGGTTATTCAGCAGCATGTTGTTCAGCCTCCATATGTTGGCATTTTAAATAGTTTTTCTTCTGTAATTGAGATCTAATCTTACTGCATTGTGGTCAGAAAAGATGCTTGGAATGATTTCTATTTTTTTGAATTTACCAAGGCTAGATTTATGGCCCAGGATGTGATCTATCCTGGAGAAGGTTCCGTGTGCGCTTGAGAAAAAGGTGAAATTCATTGTTTTGGGGTGAAATGTCCTATAGATATCAATTAGGTATAACTGGTCTATTGTATTGTTTAAAGTTTGTGTTTCCTTGTTAATTTTCTGTTTAGTTGATCTATCCATAGGTGTGAGTGGGGTATTGAAGTCTCCCACTATTATTGTGTTATAGTTAATTTCTCCTTTCATACTTGTTAGCATTTGTCTTACATATTGTGGTGCTCCCGTGTTGGTTGCATATATATTTATAATTGTTAAATCTTCTTCTTGGATTGATCCTTTGATCATTATGTAGTGACCATCTTTGTCTCTTTTCACAGCCTTTGTTTTAAAGTCTATTTTATCTGATATGAGTATTGCTACTCCTGCTTTCTTTTGGTCCCTATTTGCATGCAAAATCTTTTTCCAGCCCTTCACTCTCAGTCTGTATGTGTCCCCTGTTTTGAGGTGGGTCTCTTGTAGACAATATATGTAGGGGTCTTGTTTGTGTATCCATTCAGCCAGTCTTTGACTTTTGGTTGGGGCATTCAACTCATTTATGTTTAAGGTGATTATTGATAAGTATGATCCCATTGCCATTTACTTTATTGTTTTGGGTTCGAGTTTATACACCATTTTTGTGTTTCCTGTCTAGAGAATATCCTTTAGTATTTGTTGGAGAGCTGGTTTGGTGGTGCAGAATTCTCTCAGCTTTTGCTTGTCTGAAAAGCTTTTGATTTCGCCTTCATACTTGAATGAGATCCTTGCTGGGTACAATAATCTGGGCTGTAGGTTATTTTCTTTCATCATTTTAAGTATGTCTTGCCATTCCCTCCTGGCTTGAAGAGTTTCTATTGAAAGATCAGCTGTTATCCTTATGGGAATTCCCTTGTGTGTTATTTGTTGTTTTTCCCTTGCTGCTTTTAATATTTGTTCTTTGTGTTTGATCTTTGTTAATTTGATTAATATGTGTCTTGGGGTGTTTTGCCTTGGGTTTATCCTGTTTGGGACTCTCTGGGTTTCTTGGACTTGGGTGATTATTTCCTTCCCCATTTTAGGGAAGTTTTCCACTATTATCTCCTCAAGTATTTTCTCATGGTCTTTCTTTTTGTCTTCTTCTTCTGGGACTCCTATGATTCGAATGTTGTAGCGTTTAATATTGTCCTGGAGGTCTCTGAGATTGTCCTCATTTGCTTTAATTTGTTTTTCTTTTATCCTCTCTGATTCATTTATTTCTACCATTCTATCTTCTAATTCACTAATCCTATCTTCTGCCTCTGTTATTCTACTATTTGCTGCCTCCAGAGTGTTTTTAATTTCATTTATTGCATTATTCATTATATATTGACTCTTTTTTATTTCTTCTAGGTCCTTGTTAAATCTTTCTTGCATCTTCTCAATCCTTGTCTCCAGGCTATTCATCTGTGATTCCATTTTGATTTCAAGATTTTGGATCAATTTCACTATCATTATTCAGAATTCTTTATCAGGTAGATTTCCTATCTCTTCCTCTTTGGTTTGGTTTGGTGGGAATTTATCCTGTTCCTTTATCTGCTGGGTATTCCTCTGTCTCTTCATCTTGTTTAAATTGTTGAGTTTGGGGTGTCCTTTCTGTATTCTGGCAGTTTGTGGAGTTCTCTTTATTGTGGCTTTTCCTCACTGTGTGTGGATTTGTACAGGTGGCTGGTCAAGGTTTCTTGGTTAGGGAAGCTTGTGTCAGTATTCTGGTGGGTGGAGCTGTAATTCTTCTCTCTGGAGTGCAATGAAGTGTCCAGTAATGAGTTATGAGATGTCTATGGTTTTGGGGTGACTTTGGGCAGCCTGTATATCTTGGAGCTCAGGGCTGTGTTGCTTTGTTGCTGGAGAATTTATTTGGTATGTCTTGCCCTGGAACTTGTTGGCCCTTCTTTGGTGCTTGGTTTCAGTGTAGGTACGGAGGCGTTTGATGACCTCCTGTCAATTAATGTTCCCTGGAGTCAGGAGTTCCCTGGAGTCAGGGTTTGGATTTAAGCCTCCTGCTTCCAGTTATCGGTCTTATTTTTACAGTAGTTTCAAAACTTCTCCTTCTATACAGCACCATTGATAAAACATCTACGTTAAAGATGAAAAGTTTCTCCACCATGAGGGTCACCCAGAGAGGTTCACAGCATTACATGGAGAAGAGAAGAGGGAGGAGGGAGTTAGAGGTGACCCGGATGAGATGAGGTGGAATCAATAGAGGAGAGTGTGGGCTAACCAGTAATCACTTCCTTGTGTGCACTCCACAACTGGACCACTCAGAGATGTTCACGGACTTATACAGAGAAGAGAAGAAGGAGGAAGGAGGCAGAGGTTTCCAGGAGGGTAAAAGGAGGGAATGAAAAGGAGAGAGACAGATCCAGCCAGTAATCAGTTCCCTAAGTGTTCTCCACCATCTGGAACACACAGAAATTCACAGAGTTGGGTAGAGTAGAGAGGGGTTAGGGAGGAGACACAGGCGACCTGGTGGAGGAAAAGGAGAGTCCAAAGGGGAAGAGAGCAGTCAAGCCAGTAATCTCGCTCCCTAGAGAAAAATGGGTATTGAAGATTGGGTTCTTAAAGGTACAAAATTCGTAACAAATACATAAAAGCAAAAATTAAAAATCTAGAGTAGAGTTTGGAATTTCAAAAATACAATGTTAAAGAAAAGAAGAAATAAAAGAAAGAGAGAAAAAACAAAACAAACAAACAAACAAAAAAAAAGTCACAAAAGTTACAAAGAAAATATAGGTATAAAATTGATAACAAATACCAAAAAGCAAAAGTTAAAAATCTAGAGTAGAGTTTGAAATTTCAAAAATACAATGTTAAAAAAAAAGAAAGAAAGAAAAAAACACACACACACACACACACAATACAAAAAAATTATAAAGAAAATATAGGTACAAAATTGATAACAAATAAAAAAAAGCATACATTAAAAATCTAGAGTTGAGTTTGAAATTTCAGGTATACAATGTTATATAAAAAGAAGAAGAGAAAGAAAGAGAAAAAAAAGTCACAAAAATTATAAAAATATATATATATATATATGTACAAAATTGATAGCAAATACCAAAAAGCTAAAATTAAAAATCTAGAGTAGAGTTTGGAATTTCAAAAATACAATGTTAAAAAAAAGAAAAAAAAAAAAAAGTCAAAATAATTATAAAAAATATATATATGAAGTTTGCTTTAAAAAAATAGGGTCTTCTTTTTTTTTTTTGCAAAGTATTAGTAGGTTATAAAGTGAAAATTAAAGGAATAATAGAGGACTTAAATTTTTTTTTAAATTAAAAAAAAAAAGAAAGAAAGAATGATCATAAAAATAGTAAAAATATATCTAGGACTTTCTCTGGTTTTGTTGTCGATATTGTGGGTTCAGTTCATTTTTGGCTAGTTCCTTGGTCCGACTTACATTTCTCAAGATCTATAGGCCCCTTCCTATGTAGACGTTACTAACCACAGGGTTTTAATCTATTGCCCGTAGCTTGCAAGGCGGTTCCCTCTGTTATAGCTTCTTCTGTTTGCTGGTCTCTTCAGGGTCTGGTTTCCACCCTGACACAAAGGGGACGGTGGAGGACACTTTTTTTTTTTTTTTTTTTTTAGGCTCACTTGTTCAGTCACGCTGTGGGGAGGGAGGGACGCTGCAAACAAATAACACTGGCGTGTGCTCGAAGTGCCTCAGCCACACTGGTTCTGTCCCCACTCATGGCACGTGTAGCCTCCCTGCCCACACTGCTCAGGCTCTAGGTTGCTCCGCCATGAACCATCCGTGGCCGGCCCTGGGCTGCTTGCACCTCCCAGGTCCAAGCCGCTCAGGTTCAGGCATTCGGGTAGTCCTCAGAGGCTCAGACTCAGTTGGGCCTGCGTTTTGTGCCCTTCCCAGGTCTGAGCAGCTCAGGTGTTTGGCGAGCGTGATTGCTGTGACTTATCGCCTCCCGGCCAATCAGTTACCTAGGTGTACAACTGGTGCACCTTCTCAGGCGGATGTTGACTGTCCAGACCCCCAAGAAGTCTTAGTTAGCATAGAAGCCTGCTTACAGTTTTATAGATAATGTCTCTCTGGGGCTGCGATTGCCCCCTTCCAGCTCTGGCTGCCTGTCACCAGAGGGGGATGGTCTGCAGCCAGCTATCTCTGTTCAGTCCTTTGTTCCGTGCATGGGCCTGGCGGTGTCTTAGGTTAGGGCTGGCTTTTCGCGTGGTAGATATCCCACAGTCTGGTTTGCTAGCCCAAATTATTTCGCTCAGATAGTGCTCGGGGTATTCAGGCCAGATCCTTACTCTAAGCGATGCAGGCCGCGCCACGCCTCCCTGACCAGCCCCCGCTTGCTAATAGCCTGTGCAGGCGTCTGCGCTGCTTCTCCTCTGGGCAAGTTACCATTGGGCTCGTAATCTGTGGGTTTTAATTGTTTACTTATTTTTCCTCCCTGTTATGTTGCCCTCTGTGCTTTAAGGCTCTGCACAGATTCGGCAGTGAGAAGGTTTCCTGGTGTTTGGGAACTTCTCTCTTTTTAAGACTCCCTTCCCGGGATGGAACTCCGTCCCTCCCTCTTTTGTCTCTTTTTTTGTCTTTTATATTTTTTCCTACCTCCTTTCGAAGAGTTGGGTTGCTTTTCTGGGTGCCTGATGTCCTCTGCCGGCATTCAGAAATTGTTTTGTGGAATTTACTCGGCGTTTAAATGTTCTTTTGATGAATTTGTGGGGGAGAAAGTGTTCTCCCTGCCCTACTCCTCCGCCATCTTAGCTCCTCCCCCTACTTGCTTTTTTTTTTAAACATATTTTCTTCTCTCTAAACATTAGGTCTTTTTTTTTTTCATTTCTTCCTTTTCTGTCTTCAGAGAATTGACTAGCTTTGGTTATAATTGTAGGGATAAGTGATAGCACGTTGATCACTACATTCTTTCAATTCTAAATAAATTTTCCTGCAAGTGAACACAGATGTAGAATCTCTGTGACATTTCAAATTCCAGGGATAATAGCTATGTGACTGACTTTGAGATAAAACTTAAGTGAGCAGATAACTCCACATTTCCTGAGCAAATTTTGTCTACTTTCTGCTCTTTAAAAGACTAGAGTTTCAGATGATATTCCTTGGCCAATGTGAGCCCTAAGCTTAACCTCACATTCATATTGACCACACGACCTAACTCTTCTTGGTATAGATGTGTTCTACCAAATATTGTATGCTTTTTTTTAATATAATTTCTAAATTATTAGGTCTACAAACTGCATATTTTCTCAATGTGTTTATGATAATGTCACCTGTTAACAAAATGTCACCTAATACCATATCACTCAATAATGAAATGTTACGTTAATGAATTGAGAAGGAACTCGCCAGAAATTTAAAAGAGTTTATACCTGTGGCAGATTCATGTTAATGTATGGCAAAACCAATACAATATTGTAAAGTAATTAACCTCCAATTAAAATAAATTAATTTATATTTTAAAAAATTTAAAAGAGGTTTTCATAGAACATTAAGTCAAAGCCTAAAGTTTTCCCTCAAGTATCCACTTGATGTTTTCATTTACATTTTGTTCCAGGGGAAATAGAACTTTCCAAACTGTCTCTTTACAGTTGTAGCAGGACAGAAGTGGTTCATACTACAATAACCATATGTATCGTACTGTCTGATTTATGTTAGGAAAAGAACATGTTTCAAAGATAAACCTCAGAAGTATCATTTTGATGCTTTTATCCCATTAAGACACTACTTTTCCTGCTTAACACTGTAATCTTCTGGAAGAATAGTCCCTTGCCAAAATGGCTCTTCATCCACACTGTGTATTTGGTTTTGTTTTTGTGTTTTGCATTCATATCAAAATGAATTTAAATATGAATTTTGTAATACAGTTTCTTTCTTAGTGTGCCATTCCCATGATACTGACCTTAAAATTTCACTTTATTTTTCTATAGAAGTTCAAGATCAAAATGGTAAGTATTCCAAAACTTCTCAAAAACCTCTCTAACATGACTGATTTCTTGAGGCCCCATCTCTTAATCCAAATGCTTTCCATTGTATTGTGCTTGTCCTGTATGTCTGACTTTGTGTCTCCCAGTTGTATTATTTAAAAACTATCATTCTTGGAATAGTTTCTTGCAAAAGTGGTAATTCTTGCTTCACTGGCATTGAATGTTGTATTTTTCTTACAGGCACTGGATATAAATCACACGTGCTTCATTTAGGTGCAGATCAAAACAGAAATGTCCCAAATAAAGGTGATGTATTCCTTGCTTGACATAAATGTGATTAGAGGCACAGTTCATAATGAAGAGTAATCTCCAGAGTGCTTTTAAACTTGTAATTCAATATTTGTACCTAGTTATTGAGCAAAGCTACCTTGATTCCTCACATATATGTTAGTTTCCAAATACCCTATCATATCTTACAAAGTGAACAATGAATGCCTAACTAATGTCAAAAGTGATTAAAAACTTTTTTTCTTGAATAAAATTACCTTTTACTGAACCTCTGTAACTTCCTATTTTCTATATAGTCTTTATAATACAGGTTTTCAAAGTGGAAAAATATGAAACATTAAAAAAAAAAACCCAAATATAGATTCTCCATGACATCAAAAAATAAAAGATAAAAAGCATATAAACTTATAGTTATACTTAGTAATTAATGCTTCAGTGAGTATTCCATTTTACTTAGAAATGATCTAGTATTTAATGAATATCCATTAATTTATTCAATTTAATATCAGTCCAAGATTTTAAATTATCTAAAAATCTTGGAAGCTACCATTTAGCTGACATATTATAAAATATAATTAATGTTGAAATAAAGTTATTAGAATAGTGATTTAATTTGATTAAACACAAATTCACATTATTCAAAACCTTAAACAGTTAGTAGAAATAATGCTCAGTTCAGTTCAGTCACTCAGTCCTATCTGACTCTTTGCAAATTCAGCATGCCAGGCTTCCCTCTCCATCACCAACTACCAGAGCCTACTCAAACTCATGTCATCACATCAGTGACATGTCATCGCATCATGTTGTCACATCTCATCCTCTGTCATCCCCTTCTCTTGCTATCTTCAATCTTTTCCAGCATCAGGGTCTTTTCAAATGAGTTGGTTCTTTGCATCAGGCAGCCAAAGTATTAGAGCTTCAGCTTCACCATCTGTCCTTCCAAGGAATATTCAGGACTGATTTCCTTCAGGATTTTCTTTTCTTTTTTATAATTTAAATTTATTTATTTTAATTAGAGGTAATTACTTTACAATATTGTATTGGTTTTGCCTTACATCAACATGATCCACCATGGGTTTAAATGTGTTCTCAATCCTGAACCCGCCTCCTACCTTCCTCCCCAATTCATCCCTCTGGGTCATCCCAGTGCACCAGCCCCAAGCATCCTGTATACTGCATTGAACGATTCATTCTTACATGATATTATACATGTTTCAATGCCATTCTCACAAATCATCCCCCCACCTTCTCCCACAGAGTCCAAAAGACTGTTCTATACATCTGTGTCTCTTTTGCTGTCTCGTACACAGGGTTATCATTACCATCTTTCTAAATTCCATATATATGAGTTAGTATACTGTATTGGTGTTTTTCTTTCTGGCTTACTTCACTCTGTATAATAGGCTCCAGTTTCATCCACCTCAATAGAACTGATTCAAATGCATTCTTTTTAATGGCTGAGTAATACTCCATTGTGTATGTACCACTGCTTTCTTATCCATTCATCTGCTGATGGACATCTAGGTTGCTTCCATGTCCTGGCTATTATAAACAGTGCTGAGATGAACATTGAGGTACACGTGTCTCTTTCCTTTCTGGTTTCCTCAGTGTGTATGCCCAGCAGTGGGATTGCTGGGTCATAAGGCAGTTCTATTTCCAGTTTTTTAAGGAATCTCCACACTGTTCTCCATAGTGGCTGTACTAGTTTGCATTCCCACCAACAGTATAAAAGGGTTCCCTTTTCTCCACACCCTCTCCAGCATTAATTGCTTGTAGACTTTTGGATCGCAGCCATTCTGACTGACGTGAAATGGTACCTCATTGCGGTTTTGATTTGCATTTCTCTGATCATGACTGATGTTGAGAATCTTTTCATGTGTTTGTTAGCCATCTGCATGTCTTCTTTGGAGAAATGTCTATTTAGTTCTTTGGCCCATTTTTTGATTGGGTCGTTTATTTTTCTGTAATTGAGCTGTAGGCGTTGCTTGTATATTTTTGAGATTAGTTGTTTGTCATTTGCTTCATTTGCTATTATTTTCTCCCATTCTGAAGGCTGTCTTTTCACCTTGCTTACAGTTTCTTTTCTTGTGCAGAAGCTTTTAATTTTAATTGGATCCCATTTGTTTATTTTTGCTTTTATTTCCAATATTCTGGGAGGTGGGTCATAGAGGATCCTGCTGTGATGTATGTCGGAGAGTGTTTTGCCTATGTTCTCCTCTAAGAGTTTTATAGTTTCTGGTCTTACGTTTAGATCTTTAATCCATTTTGAGTTTATTTTTGTGTATGGTTTTAGAAAGTGGTCTAGTTTCATTCTTTTACAAGTGGTTGACCAGTTTTCCCAGAACCACTTGTTAAAGAGATTGTCTTTTCTCCACTGCATATTCTTGCTCCTTTGTCAAAGATAAGGTGTCCATAGGTGTGTGGGTTTATCTCTGGGCTTTCTATTTTGTTCCATTGATCTATATTTCTGTCTTCGTGCCAGTACCATACTGTCTTGATGACTGTGGCTTTGTAGTAGAGCCTGAAGTCAGGCAGGTTGATTCCTCCAGTTCCATTCTTTTTTCTCAAGATTGCTTTGGCTATGCGAGGTATTCTGTATTTCCATACAAATTGTGAAATTATTTGTTCTAGCTCTGTGAAAGATACCATTGGTAGCTTGATAGGGTTTGCATTGAATCTATAAATTGCTTTGGGTAGTATACTCATTTTCACTATATTGATTCTTCCAATCCATGAACATGGTATACTTCTCCATCTATTAGTGTCCTCTTTGATTTCTTTCACCAGTGTTTTATAGTTTTCTATATATAGGTCTTTAGTTTATTTAGGTAGATATATTCCTAAGTACTTTATTATTTTTGTTGCAATGGTAAATGGGATTGTTTCCTTAATTTCTCTTTCTATTCTCTCATTATTGTTGTATAGGAATGCAAGGGATTTCTGTGTTCTGATTTTATATCCTGCAACTTTACTATATTCATTGATTAGCTCTAGTAATTTTCTGGTGGAATCTTTAGGGTTTTCTATGTAGAGGATCATGTCATCTGCAAATAGTGAGAGTTTTACTTCTTCTTTTCCAATCTGGATTCCTTTTATTTCTTTTTCTGCTCTGATTGCTGTGGCCAAAACTTCCAAAACTATGATGAATAGTAATGGTGAAATTACTATTGGTAATGGTGAAATGGTGGGCACCCTTGTCTTGTTCCTGACTTTAGAGGAAATGCTTTCAATTTTTCACCATTGAGGATAATGTTTACTGTGGATTTGTCATATATAGCTTGTATTATGTTGAGGTATGTTCCTTCTATTCCTGCTTTCTGGAGAGTTTTTATCATAAATGGATCTTGAATTTTGTCAAAGGCTTTCTCTGCATCTATTGAGATAATCATATGGTTTTTATTTTTCAATTTGTTAATGTGGTTTATTACATTGATTGATTTGCAGATATTAAAGAATCTTTGCATCCCTAGATAAAGCCCACTTGGTCATGGTGTATGATCTTTTTAATGTGTTGTTGGATTCTGATTGCTACAATTTTGTTAAGGATTTTTGCATCTAAGTTCATCAGTGATATTGGCCTGTAGTTTTCTTTTTTTGTGGGTTCCTTGTCGGGTTTTGGTATTAGGGTGATGGTGGCCTCATAGAATGACTTTGGAAGTTTACCTTCCTCTGCAATTTTCTGGAAGAGTTTGAGTAGGATAGGTGTTAGCTCCTTTCTAAATTTTTGGTAGAATTCAGCTGTTAAGCCGTCTGGACCTGGGCTTTTTTTTGCTGGAAGATTTCTGATTACAGTTTCAATTTCTGTGCTTGTGATGGGTCTGTTAAGATTTTCTATTTCTTCCTGCTTCAGTTTTGGAAAGTTGTACTTTTCTAAGAATTTGTCCATTTCTTCCACATTGTCTATTTTATTGGCATATAATTGCTAATAATAATCTTATGATGCTTTGTATTTGTGTGTTGTCTGTTATGATCTCTCCATTTTCATTTCTAATTTTATTGATTTGATTTTTTCCCTCTGTTTTTTGATGAGTCTGGCTAATGGTTTGCCAATTTTATTTATCTTTTCACAGAACCAGCTTTTGGCTTTGTTGATTTTTGCTATGGTCTCCTTTGTTTCTTTTGCCTTTGTTTCTGCCCTAATTTTAATATTTCTTTCCTTTTACTAACCCTGGGGTTCTTCATTTCTTCCTTTTCTAGCTGCTTTAGGTGTAGAGTTAAGTTATTTATTTGACTTGTTTCTTGTTTCTTGAGGTATGCCTGTATCACTATAAACTTCCCCTTAGCACTGCTTTTACAGTGTCCCACAGGTTTTGGGTTGTTGTGTTTTCACTTTCATTCATTTCTATGCATATTTTTATTTCTTTATTGATTTCTTCTGTGATTTGTTGGTTATTCAGCAGCGTGTTGTTCAGCCTCTACATGTTGGCATTTTTAATAGTTTTTCTTCTGTAATTGAGATCTAATCTTACTGCATTGTGGTCAGAAAAGATGCTTGGAATGATTTCAATTTTTTTGAATTTACCAAGGTTAGATTTATGGCCCAGGATGTGATCTATCCTGGAGAAGGTTCCGTGTGCGCTTGAGAAAAAGGTGAAATTCATTGTTTTTGGGTGAAATGTCCTATAGATATCAATTAGGGCTCGCTGGTCTATTTTATCATTTAAAGTTTGTGTTTCTTTGTTAGTTTTCTGTTTAGTTGATTTATCCATAGATGTGAGTAGGGTATTAAAGTCTCCCATTCTTATTGTGTTATTGTTAATTTCCCCTTTCATACTTGTTCAGATCAGATCAGATAAGATCAGTCACTCAGTCGTGTCTGACTCTCTGCGACCCCGTAAATCACAGCACGCCAGGCCTCCCTGTCCATCAGCAACTCCCGGAGTTCACTCAGACTCACGTCCATCCAGTCAGTGATGCCATCCAGCCATCTCATCCTCTGTTGTCCCCTTCTCCTCTTGCCCCCAATACCTCCCAGAATCAGAGTCTTTTCCAATGAGTCAACTCTTTGCATGAGGGGGCCAAAGTACTGGAGTTTCAGCTTTAGCATCATTTCTTCCAAAGAAATCCCAGGGCTGATCTCCTTCAGAATGGACTGGTTGGATCTCCTTGCAGTCCAAGGGACTCACAAGAGTCTTCTCCAACACCACAGTTCAAAAGCATCAATTCTTCGGTGCTCAGCCTTCTTCACAGTCCAACTCTTACATCCATACATGACCACTAGAAAAACCATGCCTTGACTAGATGAACCTTTGTTGGCAAAGTAATGTCTCTGCTTTTGAATACGCTGTCTAGGTTGGTCATAACTTTCCTTCCAAGGAGTAAGCATCTTTTAATTTCATGGCTGCAGTCACCATCTGTAGTGATTTTGGAGCCCAGAAAAATAAAATCTGACACTGTTTCCCCTATTTCCCCATCTATTTCCCATGAAGTGATGGGACCGGATGCCATGATCTTCGTTTTCTGAATGTTGAGCTTTAAGCCAACTTTTTCAGTCTCCACTCTCACTTTCATCAAGGGGGTTTTTAGTTCCTCTTCACTTTCTGCCATAAGGGTGGTGTCATCTACGTATCTGAGGTTATTGATATTTCTCCTGGCAATCTTGATTCCAGCTTGTGTTTCTTCCAGTCCAGCGTTTCTCATGATGTACTCTGCATATAAGTTAAATAAGCAGGATGACAATATACAGCCTTGACGTACTCCTTTTCCTATTTGGAACCAGTCTGTTGTTCCATGTCCAGTTTTAACTGTTCCTTCCTACCTGCATACAAATTTCTCAAGAGGCAGATCAGGTGGTCTGGTATTCCCATCTCTTTCAGAATTTTCCATGTGTCTTATATATTGCAGTGCTCCTATGTTGGGTGCATATGTATTCATAATTGTTATATCTTCTTCTTGGATTGATCCTTTGATCATTATGTAGTGTCCTTCTTTGTCTCTTTTTATAGCCTTTGTTTTGAAGTCTATTTTATCTTATATGGGTATTGCAACTCCTGCTTTCTTTTGATCTCTATTTGCATGGAATATCTTTTTCCAGCCCTTCAGTTTCAGTCTGTATGTGTCCCCTGTTTTGAGGTGGGTCTCTTGTAGACAACATATGTAGGGGTCTTGTTTTTGTATCCATTCAGCCAGTCTTTGTCTTTTGGTTGGGGCATTCAACCCATTTACGTTTAAGGTAATTACTGATAAGTATGATCCCATTGCCATTTACTTTATTGTTTTGGGTTCGAGTTTATACACCATTTTTGTGTTTCCTGTCTAGAGAATATCCTTTAGCATTTGTTGGAGAGCTGGTTTGGTGGTGCAGAATTCTCTCAGCTTTTGCTTGTCTGTAAAGCTTTTGATTTCTCCTTCATATTTGAATGAGATCCTTGCTGGGTACAGTAATCTGGGCTGTAGCTTATTTTCTTTCATCACTTTAAGTATGTCTTGCCATTCCCTCCTGGCTTGAAGAGTTTCTATTGAAAGATCAGCTGTTATCCTTATGGGAATTCCCTTGTGTGTTATTTGTTGTTTTTCCCTTGCTGCTTTTAATATTTGTTGTTTGTGTTTGATCTTTGTTAATTTGATTAATATGTGTCTTGTGGTGTTTCACCTTGGGTTTATCCTGTTTGGGACTCTGGTTTTCTTGGACTTGGATGATTATTTCCGTCCCCATTTTAGGGAAGTTTTCAACTATTATATAACTCCTCAAGTATTTTCTCATGGTCTTTCTTTTTGTCTTCTTCTTCTGGGACTCCTATGATTCGAATGTTGGAGCATTTAACACTGTCCTGGAGGTCTCTTTGATTGTCCTCATTTTTTTTAATCCGTTTTTCTTTTTCCTCTCTGATTCATTTATTTCTTCTATCTTCTACTTCACTAATCCTATCTTCTGCCTCCGTTATTCTACTATTTGCTGCCTCCAGAGTGTTTTTGATCTCATTTATTGCATTATTCATTATATATTGACTCTTTTTTATTTCTTCTAGGTCCTTGTTAAAGCTTTCTTGCATCTTTTCAATCCTTGTCTCCAGGCTATTTATCTGTGATTTCATTTTTATTTCAAGATTTTGGATCAATTTCACGATCATTATTCGGAATTCTTTATCAGGTAGATTCCCTATCTCTTCCTCTTTTGTTTGGTTTGGTGGGCATTTCTCCTGTTCCTTTACCTGCTGGGTATTCCTCTGTCTCTTCATCTTGTTTATATTGCTCAGTTTGGGGTGACCTTTCTGTATTCTGGCAGTTTGTGGAGTTCTCTTTATTATGGAGTTTCCTCGCTTTGGGTAGGGTTGTATCGGTGGCTTGTCAAGGTTTCTTGGCTAGGGAAGCTTGTGTTGGTGTTCTCGTGGGTGGAGCTGGACTTCTTCTCTCTGGAGTGCAATGAAATGTCTAGTAATGAGTTATGAGATATCAGTGGTTTGGAGTAACTTTGGGCAGCCTGTATATTGAAGCTCAGGGCTGTGTTCCTTTATTGCTGGAGAATTTTCAAGGTAAGACTTGCTCTGGAACTTGTTGGCCCTTGGGTGATGCTTGGTTTCAGTGTAGGTATAGAGGCATTTGATGAGCTCCTATCATTTAATGTTCCCTGGATTCAGGAGTTCTATGATGTTCTCAGGATTTGGACTTAAGCCTCCTGCTTCTGGTTTTCAGTCTTATTTTTACAGTAGTCTCAAGACTTCTTCTTCTATACAGCACCATTGATAAAACATCTAAGTTAAAGATGAAAAGTTTCTCCACAGTGAGAACACCCAGAGAGGTTCACAGAGTTACATGGAGAAGAGAAGAGGGAGGAGGGAGTTAGAAGTGACCCGAATGAGATTAGGTGGAATCAAAAGAGGATAGAGCAAGCTAGCCAGTAATCACTTCCTTATGTGTGGTCCACAGTCTGGACCGCTCAGAGATGTTCATGTAGTTATACAGAGAAGAGAAGAGGCAGGAAGGAGACAGAGGTGGCCAGGAGGATAAAAGAGGGGAATGAAAAGGAGAGAGACAGATCCAGCCAGTAATCAGTTCCCTAAGTGTTCTCCACCATCTGGAACACACAGAGATTCAGAGTTGGGTAGACAAGAGAAGGGGGAGGTAGGAGACCAAGGCTACCTGGTGGAGAAAAAGGAGAGTCCAAATGGGAAGAGAGCAGTCAAGCCAGTAGTCTTGCTCCCAAGTAAAAATGGGTACTGAAGATTGGGTTCTTAAAGGTACAAAATTGATAACAAATACCAAAAAGCAAAGATTAAAATTCTAGAGTAGAGGTTGGATTTTCAAAAATACCATATTAAAGAAAAGTAGAAGAAGAAGAAAAAAGTCACAAAAGTTATTAATATATATGTATATGAAGTTTGCTTTAAAAAATAATCTTTTTTTTTGAAAGTAATAGTTGGTTATAAAAATGAAAATTAAAGGAGTAATAGAGGACCTAAGAATTTTAAAAAGTTAAAAAAAAAGGAAAAGAATGATCATAAAAATAGTAAAAATATATAGGACTTTCTCTGGTGTTGTTCTGGGCAGTGTAGGGTCAGTTCATTTTCGAATAGTTCCTTGGTTCGGCTTTTATTTCTCAAGATCTATAGGCCCCTTTCTATGTAGTCGGTACTAACTACAGGGTTTTAATCTATTGCACCTGTCACTTCCAAGGCGGTTCCCTCGGTTTTAGCTTCTTCTGTTGCTGGTCTCTTCAGTGTCTGATTTCCACCCTGACACAAGAAGGGCGGTGGTGGACATTTTTTTCCTAGGCTCACTTGTTCAGTCACGCTGTGGGGAGGGAGGGACGCTGCAAACAAATAACACTGGCGTGTGCTCACAGTGTCTCAGCCACACTGGGCCTGCCCCCGCTCACGGTGCATGCAGCCTCCCTGCCCACACTGCTCAGACTCTAGGATGATCCACTGGAACCATCCGAGGCTGGCCCTGGGCTGCATGCACCTCCCAGGTCTAAGCCTCTCAGGTTCAGGCACTCGGGTAGTCCTCAGAGGCGCAGACTCTGTTGGCCCTGCATTTTGTGCCCTTCTCAGCTCCGACTAGCTTGGGTGATGTGGTGTTTGGCAAGCATGGTCACTGTGACTTATTACTTGCCTCTCCCGTCCCTGCCACTCAGTTTTCTGGGTGTACAACCAGTGCACCTTCTTGGGTGGATGATGACTGTCCAAAACCCCAAGAAGTCTTAGTTAGCAAAGAAGCCTGCTTGCAATTTGGTAGATAATGTCCCTCTGGGGCTGTGATTGCCCCCTTCTGGCTCTGGCTGCCTGAGGGGGATGGTCTGCAGCTAGCTAGTTCTGTTCAGCCCTTTGTTCTGTGTGCGGGCCTGGTGGTGTCTTAGGGCTTTTTGCATGGTAGATATCCCACAGTCTGGTTTGCTAGCCCAAATTAGTTCACTCTGATTACCCTCGGAGCATTCAGGCCCAATCCTTAATCTAAGCAATGTAGCCCGAGCCTCCCTGCCCAGCCCCAACTTGCTAGTAACAGATGCAGGCGTCTGCGCTACTTCTCCACTGGGGGAGTTACCGTTAGGCTCATAATCTGTGGGTTTTAATTATTTACTTATTTCCTTCCCTATTATGTTGCCCTCTGTGCTTCCAAGGCTTGCCACAGACTCAGCAGTGAGAGTGTTTCCTGGTGTTTGGAAACTTCTCTCTTTTTAAGACACCCTTCTTGGGACGTAGCTCTGTCCCTACCTCTTTTGTCTCTTTTTTTGTCTTTTATATTTTTCCTACCTCCTTTCGAAGATAATGGGCTGCTTTTCTGGGTGCCTGATGTCCTCTGCCGGCATTCAGAAGTTGTTTTGTGGAATTTACTCAGTGTTTAAATGTTCTTTTGATGAATTTGTGAGGGAGAAAGTGGTCTCCCCATTCTATTCCTCTGCCATCTTAGGACCGCCCCCTTAAAACTTTTTAAAAAGATAACTTCTAGGACTTATGTTCCTAAAATTCTATCTCAATATAGTAAATTGACTTAATTTTTGCCTGCCCTGAATCCAGGAGAATATATTTCACAAAAGGAGGGTTTCTCACTGTGAATATGTGAGCTTCTGGGTGTTGATATTCCTGTGAGCTTTTCTGTGTATATGAATGTTCTATATGAGTGTTTGGGGGGTATGCATGCGTGTGTGTGTGTTTCTGAACGCTAGTTAACTGAACTGTAAATGTAAGTTTTAGAATACAACAGAATTATTTTGTGTTTGTATCTTTCAATATTTACATGGATCTCTTAATTTTATTTTTCAGATATTTTAGGGAATAAAATTGGTAAGTATTTCTGACATTTTTCCCATAGGCATTTAAATGACTGTATCATTCCCTCACTTTCTATCTCTTTGGCATCCATTCTTTCATCCTTCCCCCCTTCCCCCTCCAATTGTTTATATATGGACTACTTTCATATAAATTTCTTTCATCTGTTTTTCCCTAGTTTCACTTTTTCCCATTCCTTGCTTTTCATTATATACCTAGTCTTGTCTATAAACTTCAGTGTTTTCCTTTTTATGTCTCCTGACAGTTGTCTTGATTTGATTCTAATTTTTGTAGGGATGAGGGATATAAGGCTGATCATCACATCATTCCCATGCAATAGATGTTTTCATGTAAATGACCACTGATGTCAAATCATTGTGACCTTTCAAGTTCAAGGGACAATAACTATATGATTGATACTGACCCAAAACTTAAGTGAACAGAAAACTCCATATTTGTTGAGTAAACTACTCCACCTTCTGCTCTTTCAAAGACTATTGATTCAGTGACATTCCTTGAAACATGTGAGCTCTAAACCTACTCTCCCATTACCCTTGATCTTATTATCCAGTTGTTTCTAGGTATACAAATGCTTTATCTAATAAAGGAGCCCCATAGTATTGTGCGGCCTCTTTTACCTCAAAATTTCTTTTGGGTCAAAATACAAATTTAAAAGATTTATTCAGAAAACACTAATTCAAACATTAAATGTTTATCTCCTTTATTCTCTTGATGTTTTCCATTTACATCTTTGTTTCAGAGGAAATAGAACTTAGTAGTATAGTAGAAGGCTAAAACTGGTTACTGATCCATTAGCCCATGTGTACAAAAGTCCATTTATATTTCCTCACCATTTTTTAAATTTGTTGCTTGTATATCAATTCACACTAATTTTCTTTTCTGAGAAAGGTAGAAGTGACAACACAAACACAAGGATCTGATACTGTTTAGCAGAACTTATAATTTAACTCCCCTGATGGGTCCATTTCCAATCCTGCACAATGGAATATATGAAATGAAAATGGTTACTTCTCATTAGTATGGTGGACTTTGAAATTTTTGGTTTTAATTGTAATAATTGGTGGTCCATTTGAACCCAAAAGCAAAAGAAGGAAGTGTTTCCAGTTTCTGATCTGATCCCTTCCTGACTTTGTACTCTTAATTTGAATGAATGAATTTCTTTTCCTTTGTTGATCGATAGTGTGAAGAAGGAAAACACATGACTCATAATGTATTTCACTATGAACCTCGCATGGTTTCATCTGTGTTTTTACACCTTTTTCTTCAATAATCAATTTCCATGTTCCCAAGCACCATCATACAAATGACTTACAAGATGTGTCTTTATTTACTCTCCCCAAATTTTGTGTGTCTTCTGATTTGGCATTCCATTTTCCCCATTAATACTTCCGTGATTTTTTTTATTTTGATACAATCTAGGCAGACATTTCTTTTGTGTCCACTAAATGTTTGTATTGGCATATTTCAAGATTTACCAGTTTTAAGTTTCTGAAGTGTGAGTTTTCTCCAGTATATACTCAGTCTTTTGTTGTACAAACCTTTCACCATCATTTAGTATTTGCATACTTTTCCTCAAGTATTTTCATACTTGACTCATAATGAAAGACCTGCCTCACTTAGGCTTTAGCTAAAATAAAAATTTACATTACAATAGTTTATATATTCACTTATTTACAAACATGTGAATAGAATCATCCAGGCTACAAACCCTGTATTTCCTTGACAACACTGGTTCAAGATATTAAACAATGCTCATGGCTCTTAGCATTTTAGATATCACAATAATTGATTTAACCCTATCAAGTAGCAGCCAAATAAATTTATAGAGTTAATAAACTGAATAATTGTGCATCAGACTATCAACATAAATAAAATACAGTTTGAAAGGTCAACTTCAGTACTAGTATTTTAATAATTTTCTCCAATTAAGACAATACTTTTATTTTTACCTCTATTCTATTTTGGGAGAATACTATATTTAAAAAATGAGCTGTCACACACAGTCCACAGTGTGTGTTTATGTTTTGTGTCTATATTCTCTGATAGTTATAATTTTAAATATGTATCAATATTTGCCATAAATTTGTTTTCTTTTTTTTTTTCTAATTTTATTTTATTTTTAAACTTTACATAATTGTATTAGTTTTGCCAAATATCAAAATGAATCCGCCACAGGTATACATGTGGTCCCCATCCCGAACCCTCCTCCCTCCTCCCTCACCATACCATCCCTCTGGGCCGTCCCAGTGCACCAGCCCCAAGCATCCAGCATCGTGCATCGAACCTGGACTGGCAACTCGTTTCCTACATGATATTTTACATGTTTCATTGCCATTCTCCCAAATCTTCCCACCCTCTCCCTCTCCCACAGAGTCCATAAGACTGTTCTATACATCAGTGTCTCTTTTGCTGTCTCGTACACCGGGTTATTGTTACCATCTTTCTAAATTCCATATATATGCGTTAGTATACTGTATTGATGTTTTTCCTTCTGGCTTACTTCACTCTGTGTAATAGGCTCCAGTTTCATCCACCTCATTAGAACTGATTCAAATGTATTCTTTTTAATGGCTGAGTAATACTCCATTGTGTATATGTACCACTGCTTTCTTATCCATTCATCTGCTGATGGACATCTAGGTTGCTTCCATGTCCTGGCTATTATAAACAGTGCTGCGATGAACATTGGGGTACACGTGTCTCTTTCCCTTCTGGTTTCCTCAGTGTGTATGCCCAGCAGTGGGATTGCTGGATCATAAGGCAGTTCTATTTCCAGTTTTTTAAGGAATCTCCACACTGTTCTCCATAGTGGCTGTACTAGTTTGCATTCCCACCAACAGTGTAAGAGGGTTCCCTTTTCTCCACACCCTCTCCAGCATTTATTATTTGTAGACTTTTGGATCACAGCCATTCTGACTGGTGTGAAATGGTACCTCATAGTGGTTTTGAATTGCATTTCTCTGATAATGAGTGATGTTGAGCATCTTTTCATGTGTTTGTTAGCCATCTGTATGTCTTCTTTGGAGAAATGTCTTTTTAGATCTTTGGCCCATTTTTTGATTGGGTCATTTCTTTTTCTGGAGTTGAGCTGGAGGAGTTGCTTGTATATTTTTGAGATTAGTTGTTTGTCGGTTGCTTCATTTGCTATTATTTTCTCCCATTCTGAAGGCTGTCTTTTCACCTTGCTAATAGTTTCCTTTGATGTGCAGAAGCTTTTAAGGTTAATTAGGTCCCATTTGTTTATTTTTGCTTTTATTTCCCATATTCTGGGAGGTGGGTCATAGAGGATCCTGCTGTGATGTATGTCGGAGAGTGTTTTGCCTATGTTCTCCTCTAGGAGTTTTATAGTTTCTGGTCTTACGTTTAGATCTTTAATCCATTTTGAGTTTATTTTTGTGTATGGTGTTAGAAAGTGGTCTAGTTTCATTCGTTTACAAGTGGTTGACCAGATTTCCCAGCACCACTTGTTAAAGAGATTGTCTTTAATCCATTGTATATTCTTGCCTCCTTTGTCAAAGATAAGGTGTCCATATGTGTGTTGATTTATCTCTGGGCTATCTATTTTATTCCATTGATCAATATTTCTGTCTTTGTGCCAGTACCATACTGTCTTGATAATTGTGGCTTTGTAGTAGAGCCTGAAGTCAGGTAGGTTGATTCTTCCAGTTCCATTTTTCTTTCTCAAGATCGCTTTGGCTATTCGAGGTTTTTTGTATTTCCATACAAATTGTGAAATTATTTGTTCTAGCTCTGTGAAGTGTTGGTAGCTTTATAGGGATTGCGTTGAATCTATAAATTGCTTTGGGTAGTATACTCATTTTCACTATATTGATTCTTCCAATCCATGAACATGGTATATTTCTCCATCTATTAGTGTCCTCTTTGATTTCTTTCACCAGTGTTTTATAGTTTTCTATATATAGGTCTTTAGTTTCTTTAGGTAGATATATTCCTAAGTATTTTATTCTTTTCGTTGCAATGGTGAATGGAATTGTTTCCTTAATTTCTCTTTCTGTTTTCTCATTATTAGTGTATAGGAATGCAAGGGATTTCTGTGTGTTGATTTTATATCCTGCAACTTTACTATAGTCATTGATTAGTTCTAGTAATTTTCTGGTGGAATCTTTAGGGTTTTCTATGTAGAGGATCATGTCATCTGCAAATAGTGAGAGTTTTACTTCTTCTTTTCCAATTTGATTCCTTTTACTTCTTTTTCTGCTCTGATTGCTGTGGCCAAAACTTCCAAAAACTATGATGAATAGTAATGGTGAAAGTGGGCACCCTTGTCTTGTTCTGACTTTAGAGGAAATGCTTTCAATTTTTCACCATTGAGGATAATGTTTGCTGTGGGTTTGTCATATATAGCTTTTATTATGTTGAGGTATGTTCCTTCTATTCCTGCTTTCTGGAGAGTTTTTATCATAAATGGGTGTTGAATTTTGTCAAAGGCTTTCTCTGCATCTATTGAGATAATCATATGGTTTTTATTTTTCAATTTGTTAATGTGGTGTATTACATTGATTGATTTGTGGATATTGAAGAATCCTTGCATCCCTGGGATAAAGCCCACTTGGTCATGGTGTATGATCTTTTTAATGTGTTGCTGGATTCTGGTTGCTAGAATTTTGTTAAGGATTTTTGCATCTATGTTCATCAGTGATATTGGCCTGTAGTTTTCTTTTTTTGTGGGATCTTTGTCAGGTTTTGGTATTAGGGTGATGGTGGCCTCATAGAATGAGTTTGGAAGTTTACCTTCCTCTGCAATTTTCTGGAAGAGTTTGAGCAGGATAGGTGTTAGCTCTTCTCTAAAGTTTTGGTAGAATTCAGCTGTGAAGCCGTCTGGACCGGGGCTTTTGTTTGCTGGAAGATTTTTGATTACAGTTTCAATTTCCATGCTTGTGATGGGTCTGTTAAGATTTTCTATTTCTTCCTGGTCCAGTTTTGGAAAGTTGTACTTTTCTAAGAATTTGTCCATTTCTTCCACGTTGTCCATTTTATTGGCATATAATTGTTGATAGTAGTCTCTTATGATCCTTTGTATTTCTGTGTTGTCTGTTGTGATCTCTCCATTTTCGTTTCTAATATTATGGATTTGATTTTTCTCCCTTTGTTTCTTGATGAGTCTGGCTAATGGTTTGTCAATTTTATTTATCCTTTCAAAGAACCAGCTTTTGGTTTTGTTGATTTTGCTATGGTCTCTTTTGTTTCTTTGCATTTATTTCTGCTCTAATTTTTAAGATTTCTTTCCTTCTACTAACCCTGGGGTTCTTCATTTCTTCCTTTTCTAGTTGCTTTAGGTGTAGAGTTAGGTTATTTATTTGACTTTTTCTTGTTTCTTGAGGTGTGCCTGTATTGCTATGAACTTTCCCTTAGGACTGCTTTTACCGTGTCCCACAGGTTTTGGGTTGTTGTGTTTTCATTTTCATTCGTTTCTATGCAAATTTTGATTTCTTTTTTGATTTCTTCTGTGATTTGTTGGTTATTCAGCAGCGTGTTGTTCAGCCTCCATATGTTGGAATTTTTAATAGTTTTTTTCTCCTGTAATTGAGATCTAATCTTACTGCATTGTGGTCAGAAAAATGCTTGGAATGATTTCTATTTTTTTGAATTTACCAAGGCTAGATTTATGGCCCAGGATGTGATCTATCCTGGAGAAGGTTCCATGTGCGCTTGAGAAAAAGGTGAAATTCATTGTTTTGGGATGAAATGACCTATAGATATCAATTAGGTCTAACTGGTCTATTGTATCATTTAAAGTTTGTGTTTCCTTGTTAATTTTCTGTTTAGTTGATCTATCCATAGGTGTGAGTGGGGTATTAAAGTCTCCCACTATTATTGTGTTATTGTTAATTTCTCCTTTCATACTTGTTAGCATTTGTCTTACGTACTGTGGCGATCCCGTGTTGGGTGCACATATATTTATAATTGTTATATCTTCTTCTTGGATTGATCCTTTGATCATTATGTAGTGACCTTCTTTGTCTCTTTTCACAGCCTTTGTTTTGAAGTCTATTTTATCTGATATGAGTATTGCTACTCCTGCTTTCTTTTGGTCCCTATTTGCATGCAAAATCTTTTTCCAGCCCTTCACTTTCAGTCTGTATGTGTCCCCTGTTTTGAGGTGGGTCTCTTGTAGACAACATATGTAGGGGTCTTGTTTTTGTACCCATTCAGCCAGTCTTTGTCTTTTGGTTGGGGCATTCAACCCATTTACGTTTAAGGTAATTACTGATAAGTATGATCCCGTTGCCATTTACTTTATTGTTTTGGGTTCGAGTTTATACACCATTTTTGTGTTTCCTGTCTAGAGAATATCCTTTAGTATTTGTTGGAGAGCTGGTTTGGTGGTGCAGAATTCTCTCAGCTTTTGCTTGTCTGAAAAGCTTTTGATTTCGCCTTCATACTTGAATGAGATCCTTGCTGGGTACAATAATCTGGGCTGTAGGTTATTTTCTTTCATCATTTTAAGTATGTCTTGCCATTCCCTCCTGGCTTGAAGAGTTTCTATTGAAAGATCAGCTGTTATCCTTATGGGAATTCCCTTGTGTGTTATTTGTTGTTTTTCCCTTGCTGCTTTTAATATTTGTTCTTTGTGTTTGATCTTTGTTAATTTGATTAATATGTGTCTTGGGGTGTTTCGCCTTGGGTTTATCCTGTTTGGGACTCTCTGGGTTTCTTGGACTTGGGTGATTATTTCCTTCCCCATTTTAGGAAGTTTTCCACTATTATCTCCTCAAGTATTTTCTCATGGTCTTTCTTTTTGTCTTCTTCTTCTGGAACCCTATGATTGAATGTTGTAGCGTTTAATATTGTCCTGGAGGTCTCTGAGATTGTCCTCATTTCTTTTAATTCGTTTTTCTTTTATCCTCTCTGATTCATTTATTTCTACCATTCTATCTTCTAATTCACTAATCCTATCTTCTGCCTGTTATTCTACTATTTGTTGCCTCCAGAGTGTTTTTAATTTCATTTATTGCATTATTCATTATATATTGACTCTTTTTTATTTCTTCTAGGTCCTTGTTAAACCTTTCTTGCATCTTCTCAATCTCTGTCTCCAGGCTATTTATCTGTGATTCCATTTTAATTTCAAGATTTTGGATCAATTTCACTATCATTATTTGGAATTCTTTATCAGGTAGATTCCCTATCTCTTCCTCTTTGGTTTGGTTTGGTGGGCATTTATCCTGTTCCTTTATCTGCTGGGCATTCCTCTGTCTCTTCATCTTGTTTAAATTGCTGAGTTTGGGGTGTCCTTTCTGTATTCTGGCAGTTTGTGGAGTTCTCTTTATTGTGGCGTTTCCTCACTGTGTGTGGGTTTGTTCAGGTGGCTTGTCAAGGTTTCCTGGTTAGGGAAGCTTGTGTCGGTGTTCTGGTGGGTGGAGCTGTATTTCTTCTCTCTGGAGTGCAATGAAATGTCCAGTAATGAGTTATGAGATGTCTATAGTTTTGGGGTGACTTTGGGCAGCCTGTATCTTGAAGCTCAGGGCTGTGTTCCTTTGTTTCTGGAGAATTTGCTTGGTATGTCTTGCCCTGGAACTTATTGGCCCTTGTGTGGTGCTTGGTTTCAGTGTCGGTATGGAGGCATTTGATGAGCTCCTGTCAATTAATGTTCCTTGGAGTCAGGAGTTCCCTGGAGTCAGGGTTTGGACTTAAGTCTCTTGCTTCCGGTTATCGGTCTATTTTTACAGTAGTTTCAAAACTTCTCCTTCTATACAGCACCATTGATAAAACATCTACATTAAAGATGAAAAGTTTCTCTACAGTGAGGGTCACTCAGAGAGGTTCACAGAGTTACATGGAGAAGAGAAGAGGGAGGAGGGAGTTAGAGGTGACCCAAATGAGATGAGGTGAATCAATAGTGGAGAGAGTGGGCTAGCCAGTAGTCACTTCCTTATGTGCACTCCACAACTGGACCACTCAGAGATGTTCACGGGGTTATACAGAGAAGAGAAGAAGGAGGAAGGTAACAGAGGTGGCCAGAAGGATAAAAGGGGGAATGAAAAGGAGGGAGACAGATCCAGCCAGTAATCAGTTCCCTAAGTGTTCTCCACCGTCTGGAACACAGAAATTCACAGAGTTGGGTAGAGTAGAGAGGGGTTAGGGAGGAGACACAGGCGACCTGGTGGAGAAAAAGGAGAGTCCAAAGGGAGAGAGAGCAGTCAAGCCAGTAATCTCGCTCCCTAGTGAAAAATGGGTCCTGAAGATTGGGTCCTTAAAGGTACAAAATTGGTAACAAATACATAAAAGCAAAAATTAAAAATCTAGAGTAGAGTTTGGAATTTCAAAAATACAATGTTAAAGAAAAGAAGAAGGAAAAGAAAGAGAAAAAACGAACAAACAAAAACAAACAAGGTCACGAAAATTATAAAGAAAGTACAGGTACAAAATTGATAACTAATACCAGAAAGCAAAAGTTAAAAATCTAGAGTAGAGTTTGGAATTTCAAAAATACGATGTTAAAGAAAAGAAGAAGGAAAAGAAAGATAGAAAAACGAACAAACAAAAACAAACAAGGTGTGAAAAATTATAAAGAAAGTACAGGTACAAAATTGATAACTAATACCAGAAAGCAAAATTTAAAATCTAGAGTAGAGTTTGGAATTTCAAAAATACAATGTTAAAAAAAAAAAAAAAAGAAGAAGAAGAAAAAATAAAGAGAGAAAACAAACAAACAAATACAAACAATGTCACAAAATTATAAAGAAAATACAGGTACAAAATTTATATCAAATACCAAAAAGCCTAAATTAAAAATCTAGAGTAAAGTTTGGAATTTCAGATATACAATGTCATATAAAAGAAGAAGAGAAAGAAACAGAGAAGAAGAAAAAAAAAAGTCACAGAAATTATATAAAAAAAAAAACTATAGGTACAAAATTGATAACATATACCAAAAAGCAAAAATTAAAAATCTAGAGTAGAGTTTGGAATTTCAAAAATACAATGTTAAAGAAAAAAAAAAAAAACAAACAAACAAAAAAAAACAAGGTCAAAAAATTATAAAATATATATATATGAAGTTTGCTGAAGAAGAAAAAAATAGGGTCTTTTTTTTTTTTTTTTTGCAAAGTAATAGGTTATAAAAGTGAAAATTAAAAGAACAATAGAGGACTTAAAATTTTTTTTTTTTTAATTAAAAAAAGAATGATTGTAATAATAAAAATATATCTAGGACTTTTTTGTTTTTTGTTTTTGTTGGTGTTGTGGGTTCAGTTCATTTTTGGCTAGTTCCTTGGTCAGATTTATATTTCTCAAGATCTATAGGCCCCTTCCTATGTAGTCCGTAGTAACCACAGGGTTTTGATCTATTGCCTGTAGCTTCCAAGGCGTTTCCCTCTGTTATATCTTCTTCTGTTTGCTGGTCTCTTCAGTATCTGGTTTCCGCCCTGACACAAAGGGCACGGTGGAGGACACTTTTTTTTTTTTTTTTTTTTAGGCTTCCTTGTTCAGTCGCGCTGTGGGGAGGGAGGGAGGGAGGGATGCTGCAAACAAATAACACTGGTGTGGGCTCGCAGTGCCTCAGCCACCCTGGGTCTGCCCCCGCTCACGGCGCGTGTAGCCTCCCTGTCCACACTGCTCGGACTCTAGGTTGTTCCGCCGGGAACAATCTGAGGCCGGCCCTGGGCTGCATGCACCTCCCAGGTCCAAGCCGCTCAGGTTCAGGCACTTGAGTAGTCCTCAGAGGCGCAGACTCAGTTGGGCCTGCGTTTTGTGCTCCTCCCAGGTCTGAGCAGCTCAGGTGATGAGGTGTTTGGCGAGCGCCAATGCTGCGACTTATCGCCTCCCCGCCACTCGGTTATCTGGGTGTAAAACTGGCGCACCTTCTCAGGCAGATGTTGACCGTCCAGACCCCCAAGAAGTTTTAGTTAGCAAAGAAGCCTGCTTACAGTTTTATAGATAATGTCTCTCTGGGGCTGCGATTGCCTCCTTCCGGCTCTGGCTGCCTGTCACCGGAGGGGGGAAGGTCTGCAGCCGGCTATCTCTGTTCAGTCCTTTGTTCCGTGCGCGGGCCTGGCGGTCTTAGGTTAGGGCTGGCTTTTCGCGTGGTAGATATCCCACAGTCTGGTTTGCTAGCCCAAATTATATCGTTTAGATAGCGCTCAGGGTATTCAGGCCAGAGTCTTACTCTCAGCGATGCAGCCCACGCCGCGCCTCCCTGCCCAGCCCCCACTTGCTAATGGCGGATGCAGGCGTCTGCGCTGCTTCTCCGCTGGGGGAGTTACCATAGGGCTCGCAATCTGCGAGTTTTAATTGTTTATTTATTCTTTCTCCCTGTTATGTTGCCCTCTGTGCTTCCAAAGCTCGGCACAGATTCGGCAGTGAGAAGGTTTCCTGGTGTTTGGAAACTTCTCTCTTTTTAAGATTCCCTTCCCGGGACGGAACTCCGTCCCTCCCTCTTTTGTCTCTTTTTTTTGTCTTTAATATTTTTTCCTACCTCCTTTCGAAGAGTTGGGTTGCTTTTCTGGGTGCCTGATGTCCTCTGCTGGCATTCAGAAGTTGTTTTGTGGAATTTACTCGACGTTTAAATGCTCTTTTGATGAATTTGTGGGGGAGAAAGTGTTCTCCCCGTCCTACTCCTCCGCCATCTTGGCTCCTCCCTATAAATTTTGTTTCTTAGTCTTCCATAATTGACCTTAAAATTTCCATTTTGCTTTTCTAAAGAACCTCAGGAAAGAAGTGATAAGTAAAAGCTTATTACTCATGAATGACTTTTACATAGCTAATTTCTTCACACCTAACCATTCACAATCTCTTAATCCATAGGTTTCCCTGTCTTGTCCCTCCCCTGGATGTCTGTCTTATATCTCCAAATTTGTTATAGACTTATTCAGAGGATCTTCTCTCCATTTAGTTTCTCCTCCTAAAAGCCTTTCAATTCCCACTTTCCCCATTCCACAGCATTTCCTTCCTACACATATCAGCATTTTCTGTTTTCCTCAGTCTGTCTCTGAGGACTTGATACAGGCCCCCTGAAAACTTGAAGAGACAGAGGACATTAAACTGAAAGCACAGGGTTCCATTCTGTTTACCTTCTGGGCACATCCCTAGTCAGGAACTTCATCATATTCTATTTTTAAGGGCACGCATTTAGGTCAATAAGCCTTCCCCAGATCTGCACAGTTGAGAGAAGACACCTAACAGGCTGAATGAAGTTTGTCTGTTCATTGTGCCTTCAAAGCCTGTGTAAATTCTGCTTCATTTCTTGGTGATAAACTTGACACACATTCTTCCATTGTACCCAGATACATTACCCTAGCATTCCCAGGCATAACAATATTTCCAGTTATTCTTGGATCTTTTTTCTTCCAACAATGGTAATTTGTTGCTTTTTATTTGATTTTTTGTTTTGCACTTTGAATGCCACAATGACTTTCTTGGCAACCCAAACTTCATTTAGTGTTTTTAGGAGATATATATTCCAGGAAATTTTCAGTTGTTTATATCTCTCTCGGGCTTCCCTCATAGCTGAGCTGGTAAAGATACTCTGGCAATGCAGGAGACCCCAGCTCGATTTCTGGGTCTGCTGGAGAGGGGATAGGCTATCCACTGCAGTAGTCTTGAGCTTCTCTTGTGGCTCAGTTGGTAAAGAATCCAACTTCATGATTATTGTCTCATTTCTTTGACATATTCTGTTGTTATTCAATTTTCCCCTTTGGTACTTCTACATTTCATCCTAGAGTTGCAATCTCTGCAAATGATTTCTTCCTGTCAAGTTAAAGCTAGTGATAACATACCTCTGAAATATTGCCATTTTCAGTGTGACTCGTGTAATATGTTTGTCTCAGACAGGTTCTTGTCCTATAATTTAAAACTTGTTTACTGGAATTGAACTTTAATTGAGTTGAATTGAATCTTCACTTTAACTTATGGGCTTTCCCTGTGACTCAGCTAGTAAAAAACTCGCCTGCAATGCGGGAGACCTGGGTTCGATCTGAATTCTATGGACTATATAGTCCATGGGGTCGCAAAGAGTCTGACATGACTGAGCAACTTTCACTTCACTTCACTGGAATTGAATATTTTATTTCCCGTCCTTTCATGAGATTTAATTCAGATAATTTCATTTAGGCATTGGTTGAAATGTGTGGGTGTGTGCCCAAGTTGCTTCAGTTGTTTATAATTCTTTGCAACACTATGAACAGTAGCTTGCCCAGCTCCTCTGTCCATGTACTCCTCCAGACAAGAAAACTGGAGTGGGTTGCCCCTCCCTTCTCCAGGGGATCTTCCCAATCCAGGGATTGAACCCAGGTCTCTCACATTGCAGGCAGATTTTTTTAACCTCTGAACCACCAGGGAAGAAAAGTATGGCAGTGTTTAAAATTTTAACCTTCTCCCTTCCCAACATTTTATCTTTGTTTTGAGTGAATTGTTTGCTTGTTTAGTTTACCTGTAAATGTGAGGAGAAAAAGACAAATTTTGTTAATGCTTTCCCCTGTGTATCTAGTAATGATTTCATCTGTTATTGTAACTTTGTCTTCAATGTTGAATCTCCATCTTCTTCAAAGTCAATAAACACACATTGTTGTATGATTTTGTATCATATGTTTTTGAATGGATGTTTAAATATTCTTTAGTTATTCAATTTTCCCACTGGTACTTCTGTCACTTGTCCTGTTGCTTCAATCTCTGCATAATTTTTTCCTGTCCAATTAATACAAGTAATCACATGCTTCTGAAACATTGACATTTTCAGTATGGTTCATGTGTAATGTGTTTGCTCAAGGGACATACATGCCCTGTAGTTAGAACTGGCTTCACTAGCCTTGAATATTTCGTTGATCTTCCTTTCAGATTTAATTAGGAGAGCTTCATTTTGGCATGGGTTGAAATAGAAATCCACCAAAAAAAAAAAAAGCATTACCTTATTCAACTGACATAAAATTGAATAGACACTCCCAGTACATAACCATGTGTAATCTCTAGATCTTATCTTATCTTATAATCTTATTTTATAATCTCTAATCTTATACTTCAATGTTTGTGTCCAGTTTGTTTAACATAATACCCTGATCACAGAATATACATAGTAGCAGTTAAATAACTTACTATATCTTACAAAACGAATAATGAAATTTTAACAGATGGCAAAAGTTTTAAGAACTTTTTTTAAAAAAGTAAATTCCAGAATGGACATTCCTAAAATTCTCTCTCAATTTAGTAAAATGGTTCAATGTATGCCACTCTCCATTTCAGAGATTATCTATGAGCAAAAGTAAGATTTTGGCCACTGAGGATGTGAGAGCTTGTGTGTATGTATACTTCTGTTTTAAGGACTATTTCCAATATGTTTTCCTGTGTTGTGTGTGTACCTGAATACTAGTAAGCCAGTTTAGTTCAGTTCAGTCCCTCAGTTATGTCCGACTCTTTGGACCCCATGAACTGCAGCACACGAGGCCTCCGTGTCCACCACCAACTCCTGGAGTCTACCCAAAATCATGTCCATTGACTCGGTGATGCCATCCAACCATCTCATCTTCTGTTGCCCACTTCTCCTCCTGCCCCCAATCTTTCCCAGCATCAGGGTCTTTTCAAGTGAGTCAGCTTTTCGCATCAGGTGGCCAAATTATTGGAGTTTCAGTTTCAACATCGGTCTCTCCAATGAATATTCAGGACTGATCTCCTTTAGGATGGACTGGTTGGATCTCCTTACAGTCCAAGGGACTCTCAAGAGACTTCTCCAACACCACAGTTCAAAAGAATCAACTCTTCAGTACTTAGCTTTCTTTATAGTCCAACTGTCACATACTACTGGATAAACCATAGCCTTGACTAAACGGACCTTTGTTGACAAAGTAATATCTCTGCTTTTTAATATACTGTCCAGGTTGGTTATAATTTTCCTTCCAAGGAGTAAACATCTTTTAATTTTGTGGCTGCAATCACCATCTTCAGTGATTTTGGAGCCCAAAAAATAAAGTCAGCCACTCTTTCCACTGTTTCCCCATCTATTTGCCATGAAGTGATGGGACCAGATGCCATGATCTTCGTTTTCTGAATGTTGAGCTTTAAGCCAACTTTTTCACTCTCCTCTTTCACTTTCATCAAGAGGCCCTTAGTTCTTCTTCACTTTCTGCCATAAGGGTGGTGTCATCTGCATATCTGAAGTTATTGATATTTCTCCTGACAATCTTGATTCCAGCTAGTGCTTCTTCCAGTCCAGTGTTTCTCATGATGTACTCTGCATAGAAGTTAAATAAGCAGGGTGACAATATACAGCCTTGAGGTACTCCTTTCCCCATTTGGAACCTGTATGTTGTTATATGTCAGGTTCTAACTGTTGCTTTCTGACCTGCATATAGGTTTCTCAAGAGGCAGGTCAGGTGGTCTGGTATTCCCATCTCTCAGAATTTTCCAGTTTATTGTGATCCACACAGTCAAAGGCTTTGGCATAGTCAATAAAGCAGAAGCAGATGTTTTTCTGGAACTCTCTTGCTTTTTCCATGATCCAGCAGATGTTGGCAATTTGACCTCTGCTTCCTCTGCCTTTTCTAAAACCAGCTTGAACATTGGAAGTTCACAGTTCACATATTGCTGAAGCCTGTTTTGGATAATTTTGAGCATTACTTTACTAGAGTGTGATATGAGTGCAATTGTGCGGTAGTTTGAGCAGTCTTTGGCATTGCCTTTCTTGGGATTGAAATGAAAACTTCCCTTTTCCAGTCCTGTGGCCACTGCTGAGTTTTCCAAATTTGCTGGCATATTGAGTGCAGCACTTTCACAGCATCATCTTTCAGGATTTGAAATAGCTCCACTGGAATTCCATCACCTCCACTAGCTCTGTTCGTAGTGATGATTTCTAAGGCCCACTTGACTTCACATTCCGGCATGTCTGGCTCTAGGTGTTTATCTGGGTCATGAGATCTTTTTTGTACAGTTCTTCTGTGTATTCTTGCCACCTCTTCTTAATATCTTCTGCTTCTGTTAGGTCCATACCATTTCTGTCCTTTATCGAGCCCATCTTTGCAAGAAATGTTCCCTTGGTATCTCTTTTTCTTGAAGAGATCTCTAGTCTTCCCCATTCTATTGTTTTTCCTTTATTTCTTTGCACTGATCACTGAGGAAGGCTTTCCTATCTCTCCTTGCTATTTTGGAACTCTGCACTCAAAGGGTATATCTTTCTTTTTCTCCTTTGCTTTTTGCTTCTCTTCTTTTCACAGCTATTTGTAAGGCCTCCTCAGACAGCCATTTTGCTTTTTTGCATTTCTTTTTCTTAGGGATGGTCTTGATCCCTGTCTCCTATACAATGTCAAGAACCTCTGTCCATAGTTCATCAGGCACTCTGTCTATCAGATCTCGTCCCTTAAATCTATTTCTCACTTTCACTGTATAATCCACTTCCACTGTATAATGAAGAAATGGAGTAGCCATCATAGTTATCAAAAGTGTCTGAAATGCAGTACTTGGATGCAATCTCTGAAATGACAGAATGATCTCTGTTTGTTTCCAAGGCAAACCATTCAATATCACGGTAATCCAAGTCTATGCCCCAACCAGTAACACTGAAAAAGCTGAAGTTGAATGGTTCTATGAAGACCTATAAGACCTTTTAGGACTAAAACCCAAAAAGATGTCCTTGTCATTATAGAGAACTAGAATGCAAAAGTAGGAAGTCAAGAAACACCTGAGGTAACAGACAAATTTGGCCTTGGAGTACAGAATAAAGCAGGGCAAAGGCTAACAGAGTGTTGCCAAGAGAAGGTACTGATCATAGAAAACACCCTCCTCCAACAACACAAGAAAAGATGCTACACATGGACACCACCAGATGGCCAACATTGAAATCAGATTGATTATATTCTTTGCAGCCAAAGATGGAGAAGCTCTATACAGTCAGCAAAACCAAGACCGGGAGCTGACTGTGGCTCAGATCATGAATACGAGTAAACTTAACTGTAAATGCAGACTTTTTCCAAAAATTTGAATTATATATGATTTATTTTAGGCTTCCCTCATAGCTCAGTCGGTAAGAATCTGTCTACAATTCCAGAGACCTGGGTTCAATTCCTGGGTCGGGAAGATCCCCTGGAGAAGGAAATGGCAACCGACTCCAGTATTTTTGCCTGGAGAATCCTATGGTCAGAGGAGCCTGACAGGTTACAGTCCGTGGGGTCATAAGAGTCGGACACAAGTTAGCAACTAATTTACATGATTTACTTTCTTGATATTCACATGACATTTTCACTTTATTTTTTAGATGTTCCTGAGGAAATGCATGGTAAATTTTCTCACATTCTTTGTGCCATTATTTTTAGTGATTCTAACATTCCCTATCTTTTCTGTCTTATGTCATCAAATTATTTATCTATCCTCTTTCTTCTCTCTCTAATTTTTTGTTTATGGATTACTCCTGGATTAATTTCTTCCATCTCATTTCCCCTAATTTCACCACTTCTCATTCCTTTTTTCATTACATATATCTTTTTCTCTGTAGACATTAATTTTTTTTGTTTTTGTTTTTGTTTTTTTAATTTGTGTCTCCAGGGAATTACTGTGATTTGTTCAGGCTATTAGTAGCCATGAGGGTTATTAGGCTAATCAAGACATTGTTTCCATCTTATATATATTTTCAGCAAAATGGTCATTGATATAAAATTTCTGAGACATTTCAAGCTCAAAGGCAAATAACTATGTCATTAATACTAATATGTATTCAAAACTTAAGTGAAAATTCTGAATTGGCAAGACTGGGAGCAGACTGTGGCTCAGATTGGTAGCTTACTGTCAACGATGTTGGATTCGTGATCTCCAAAGAAGATTTAGTTTTGGGATCAGGCATCAGGCTTGATCACTCAAGAACTTTTGTGTTGCAGAATTTTATTAAAGTAAGAAAAGGATCAGAGAAAGCTTCCGACATAGACATCAGAAGGGGGATGGAAAATGCCCCCCTCGCTGGTGTTAGCAAGGGAGTTACATACTTTTTAAATTTGTTATTACAATAAATCAAAAGAATGTCTCAAAGTTGTAAAAGTTTTACCAGATCCACTACCACAATTTACATTTTAGGATAACAGGATTACAATTTAACATAGAAAGATCCTACCAGACCCATTCCTATAATATACATTCTAAGAAATCAAGATTAGTCAGAAGATTTTCTGACGGAGAAGCTATTCTCAAGCAGGATACATTGTCGTTGCATAATCCTTAGTACAGAGTTAAAACTGAGTTGTTTGTTGTGTAATCATCAGTTTCCGGCTTAAAGAAAATAGCCTTTTATGAGACTAAGACTAAGGAATGTGGAGAAAAAAAGATGTTTGTCCTTTCCTCCTCCATGAGAATTCCAGACCCAAGAACCCCAGACCCCTTTCTCCTCTTCAGGGACTCCGGACTTCTTATCAACCTGCCTAGGAACTGACTCTCTTAAGATCATGAACTCCTTATTGCAAAATTCAGACTTAAATTGAAGAAAGAAGGGAAAACCACTAAGCCATTTACATATGACCTAAATCAAATCCCTTATGATCATACATGGAAGTGACAAACAGATATGAAGGATGAGCTAAGATAGACAAAGTGACTGAAGAACTGTGGATGGAGGTTCCTAACATTGTACAGGAGGCGGTGATCAACTTCAGTTCAGTTCAGTCGCTCAGTCGTGTCCACTCTTTGCGACCCCATGAATCTCACATGCCAGGCCTCCCTGTCCATCACTAACTCCCGGAGTTTACTCAAACTCATGTCCATCGAGTCAGTGATGCCATCCAGCCATCTCATCCTCTGTCATCCCCTTCTCCTCCTGCCCCCAATCCCTCCCAGCATCAGAGTCTTTTCCAATGAATCAACTCTTCGCATGAGGTGGCCAAAGTACTGGCGTTTCAGCTTCAGAATCAGTCCTTCCAATGAACACCGAGGACTGATCTCCTTTAGGATGGACTGGCTGGAGCTCCTTGCAGTCCAAGGGACTCTCAAAAGTCTTCTCCAACACCACAGTTCAAAAGCATCAACTCTTCAGTGCTCAGCTTTCTTCACAGACCAACTCTCACATCCATACATGACCACAGGAAAAACCATACCCTTGACTAGATGGACCTTTGTTGGCAAAGTAATGTCTCTGCTTTTGAATATGCTATCTAGGTTGGTTATAACTTTCCTTCCAAGGAGTAAGTGTCTTTTAATTTTATGGCTGCAATCACCATCTGTGGTGATTTTGGGGCCCCCCCAAAAATAAAGTCTGACACTGTTTCCACTGTTTCCCCATCTATTTGCCATGAAGTGGTGGGACCAGATGCCATGATCTTCGTTTTCTGAATGTTGAGCTTTAAGCCAACTTTTTCAGTCTCCACTCTCACTTTCATCCAGAGGCTTTTTAGTTCCTCTTCACTTTCTGCCATAAGGGTGGTGTCATCTGCATATCTGAGGTTATTGATATTTCTCCTGGCAATCTTGATTCCAGCTTGTGCTTCTTCCAGCCCACGTTTCTCATGATATACTCTGCATATAAGTTAAATAAGCAGGGTGACAATATACAGCCTTGATGTACTCCTTTCCCTATTTGGAACCAGTCTGTCGTTTCATGTCCTGTTCTAACTGTTGCTTCCTGACCTGCATGCAAATTTCTCAAGAGGCAGGTCAGGTGGTCTGGTATTCCCATCTCTTTCATAATTTCCCACAGTTTATTGTGATCCACACAGTCAAAGGCTTTGGCATAGTCAATAAAGCAGAAGCAGATGTTTTTTCTGGAACTCTCTTGCTTTTTTGATGATCCAGCAGATGTTGGTGATTTGATCTCTGGTTCCTCTGCCTTTTCTAAAACCAGCTTGAACATCAAGAAGTTCACGGTTCACATATTGCTGAAGCCTGTTTTGGAGAATTTTGAGCATTACATTACTAGCGTGTGAGATGAGTGTAATTGCGTGGTAGTTTGAGCAGTCCTTGGCATTGCCTTTCTTGAGGATTGGAATGAAAGCCGACCTTTTCCAGTCCTGTGGCCACTGCTGCGTTTTCCAAATTTGCTGGCATATTGAGTGTAGCACTTTCACAGCATCATCTTTCAGGATTTGAAATAGCTCCACTGGAATTCCATCACCTCCACTAGCTTTGTTCGTAGTGATGCTTTCTAAGGCCCACTTGACTTCACATTCCAGGATGTCTGGCTCTAGTTGAGTGATCACACCATCATGATTATCTGTGTCGTGAAGCTGTTTCTTGTACGGTTCTTTTGTGTATTCTTGCCACCTCTTCTTAATATCTTCTACCTCTGTTAGGTCCATACCATTTCTGTCCTTTATCTAGCCCATCTTTGCATGAAATGTTCCCTTGGTATTTCTCATTTTCTTGAAGAGATCTCTAGTCTTTCCCATTCTGTTGTTTTCCTCTATTTTTTGCATTGATCGTTGAAGAAGGCTTTCTTATCTCTCCTTGCTATTCTTTGGAACTCTGCGTGCAAATTGGAATATCTTTCCTTTTCTCCTTTGCTTTTTGCTTCTCTTCTTTCACAGCTGTTTGTAAGGCCTCCTCAGCCATTTTGCTTTTTTTTGCATTTATTTTCCATGGGAATGGTCTTGATCCCTGTCTCCTTTACAATGTCACGAACCTCCGTCCATAGTTCATCAGGCACTTTATCAGATCTAGTCCCTTAAATCTATTTCTCACTTCCACTGTATAATCATAAGGGATTTGATTTAGGTCATACCTGAGTGGTCTAGTGATTTTCCTTATTTTCTTCAATTTATGTCTGAATTTGGCAATAAGGATTTCATGATCTGAGCCACAGTCAGTTCCTGGTCTTTGTTTTGCTGACTGTATAGAATTCTCCATCTTTGGCTGCAAAGAATATAATTAATCTGAATTCAGTGTTGACCATCTGGTGATGTCCATGTGTAAAGTCTTCTCTTGTGTTGTTGCTATGACCAGTGCATTCTCTTCACAACATTCTATTAGCCTTTGCCCTGCTTCCTTCTGTACTCTAAGGCCAAAATTGCCTGTTACCTCAGGTGTTTCTTGACTTCCTACTTTTGCATTCCAGTCCCCTATAATGAAAAAGACATCTTTTTTTTGGGTTTTAGTCCTAAAAGGTCTTGTAGGTCTTCAGAGAACCATTTAACTTCAGCTTTTTCAGTGTTACTGGTTGGGGCATAGAATTGGATTACCGTGATATTGAATGGTTTGCCTTGGAAACGAACAAAGGTCATTCTGTCGTTTTTGAGATTGCATCCAAGTACTGCATTTCAGAATCTTTTTTTGACCATGATGGTTACTCCATTTCTTCTAAGGAATTCTTGCCCACAGTAGTAGATATAATGATCATCTGAGTTAAATTCACCCATTCCAGTCCATTTCATTTTGCTGATTCCTACAATGTCAACGTTCACTCTTGCCATCTCCTGTTTGACCACTTCCAATTTGCCTTGATTCATGGACCTAACATTCCAGGTTCCTATGTAATATTGTTCTTTACAGCATCGGACCTTGCTTCTATCACCAGTCACATCCACAGCTGGGTATTGTTTTTGCTTTGGCTCCAACCCTTCATTCTTTCTGGAATTATTTCTCCACTGATCTCCAGTAGCATATTGGGCACCTACCGACCTGGGGAGTTCCTCTTTCAGTATCCTATCATTTTGCCTTTTCATAGTGTTCATGTGGTTCTCAAGGCAAGAATACTGAAGTGGCTTGCCATTCCCTTCTCCAGTGGACCACATTCTGTCAGACCTCTCCACCATGACCCATCCATCTTGGGTGGCCCCACACAACATGGCTTTGTTTCATTGAGTTAGACAAGGCTGTGATCCATGTTATCAGATTGGCTAGTTTTCTGTGATTATGGTTTCAGTGTGTCTGCCCTCTGATGCCCTCTCGCAACACCTACCGTCTTACTTGGGTTTCTCTTACCTTGAACGTGGGGTATCTCTTCACGGCTGCTCCAGCAACATGCTCCAGCCACTGCTCCTTACCTTGGACGAGGGGTATCTCCTCACGGCTGCCCCTCCTGACCTTGAACGTGGAGTAGCTCCTTTCGGCCCTCCTGTGCCTGTGCAGCTGCCTCTCCTTGGCAGTGATCAAAACCATCCCCAATTAGAAGAAATGAAACAAAGCAAAATAGTTGTCTTGGAAGCCTTAGAAAAGAAGAGAAGCAAAATGCAAAGGAGCAAAGGAAAGATATACTCATTTGAATGCAGAGTTCCAAAGTATAGCAAGGAGAGATAAGAAAGCCTTAAGTGAACAATACAAAGAAATAGAGGAAAACATTCTATTTCCCATGGGAAAGACTAGCCATCTTTCAAGAAAAGTAGAGATTCAAGGGAACATTTCATGCAAACATGGGCATAATAAAGGACAGAAATGGTATAGACTTAACAAAAGCAGAAGATATTAAGAAGAGGTGGAAAGAATACACAGAAGAACTGTACCAAAAAAAAGGTCTTAATGACCCAGGTAACCACAATGGTGTGGTCACTCACCTAAAGCAAGACATCCTGGAGTGTGAAGTTAAGTGGACCTTAGGAAGTGTCACTACAAACAAAGCTAGTGGAGGTGATGGAGTTCTAGCTGAGCTATTTCAAGTCCTAAAAGATGATGCTGTGAAATGCTGAACTCAATATGCCAGCAAATTTGGAAAACTCAACAGTGGCCACAGGCCTGGAAAAGATAAGTTTTCATCACAATCCCCAAAAATGGCAATGCCAAAGAATGCTCAAACTACCACACAATTGTGCTCATTTCACATGCCTGCAAGGTCATGCTCAAAATCCTTCAAGCTAGGCTTCAAAAGGATGTGAACTGAGAAATTCTCAGATGTACAAGCTGGATTTTTTCAAGGTAGAGGGACCAGAGATCATATTGCCAAATCCATTGGAACATAGAAAAGGCAAGAAAATTCCAGAAAACCATCTACTTCCGCTTCATTGACCACGCTAAAGCCTTTGACTGTGTGAATCACAACAAAATGTGGAAAATTCTTAGAGAGATGAAATACCAAATCACCTTACCTGTTTCCTGAGAAATCTGTATGCAGGTCAAGAAGCAACAGTTAGAATGGGACATGGAACAACAGACTGGTTCCAGACTGGGAAAGGAGTACATCAAGGCTGTTGTTCTGGTTCTGTTGCTTCTTGACCTGCATACAGGTTTGACACCTGCTTATTTAACCTATATGCAGAGAAGATCATTAAAAAATACCAACCTGGATGACTCATAAGCTGGACTCAAGATTGCCACAAGAACTATCTACCACCTCAGATATGCTAATGACACCACCCTAATGGTAGGAAATGAAGAGGAACTAAAGAGCTTCTTGATGAAGGTGAAAGAAGAGAGTGAAAACGCTGGTTTAAAACTCAACTTTCAAAAAACTAAGATCATGGCATCTGGTCTCATCACTTCATGGCAAATATATGGGGGAAAAAATGGAAACAGTGACAGACTTTATTTTGGGAGGCACCAAAATCACTGTGGATGGCAACTGCAGCATTAAATTAAAAGACGCTGGCTCCTTGGGGGAAAAAAGCTATGACAAACCTGTGCTGTGTGTGCTGAATTTAGTCATTCAGTTATTTCCGACTCTTTGGGGCAAGCCTAGATGACTTCACTTTGCTGACAAACGTCCGTCAGTCAAGTCAAAGCTAGGTTTTTCCAGTAGTCATGTATGGATGTGAGAATTGGACCATAAAGAAAGCTGAGCACCGAAGAATTGATGCCTTCACACTGTGGTGCTGGAGAATTTTCTTGAGAGTTCCTTGGACAGCAAGGGGGTCAAATCAATCAATTCTAAAGGAAATCAACCCTGAGTATTCATTGAAAGGACTGATGCTGAAGCTGAAGCTTCAATATTTTGGCCACCTGATGTGAAGGGCTGATTCATTGGGAAAGACCCTAATGCTGAGGAAAATTGAGGGCAGGAGAAGAAAGGGGTGACCGATGATGAGATGGTTGGGTGGAATCTTCGACTCAATGGATATGAGTTCAAACAAACTCCAGGAGACAGTGAAGGATGGGGAAGCCTTGTGTGCTGCCATCCATGAGGTCACAAACAGTTGGATATGACTGAACAACTGAACAACAACAAATGTCTCCACTTTCTGAGGTTTTAAATACCAAAATTTCAGATGTCATCCACTGGGAAAGTTTGAACACTAAGCTTTCTCTGTTATTCACCTGGATCCTATTACTCAGTTGTTCCAAGGTATACAAATGTCTAACCTTATATTATATGACTTTTTTTTCCTTCAGAATTCTTATTTCTCAATCTGCAAATTTCTTATTGTGTTTAGAAAAATTTCACCTGTTAGGGGAAAATGATTGATAACATCTCTCATTAATGAAATATAATGTTAATGAAATGAGAAGCGATCTTCCTTTGAAAGTTCTAATAAGGTTCAGAAAGCACTACTTTGAAACTAATTTTTGGCCTCTTCTATTCTCTTGATTTTTTTTTTAATTTATGTCTTTGCTTTAGGAGAAGATCAATTTACCTATATAGCTCTTTACCATTTATAGGAGGCTAAAAGTGGCTACTGCTCCATCAAGCCAAGTATAGAGAAGGGTCTCTTTACTGTATGTTTCCTCATCACTTTTAAATATATTTTTCATATATCTATTCATGTCAGATTTTTATTTTGACAAAGGTAGAAGGGCCAGCAGAATCCCAGTGATTGATATTGCTTAGTCCAAAGGAATTTCTATTCTACCTTTTTGGTTAGATTGTTTCCAGTCTTAGAACCTCAGGCAAAATGGAATATATGGAATTAAAACAACATTACTTCTCATCAGCGATGTAAACTTTGTACCATATGTCTTGAATTCTTATAAATGTGGGTCTATTTGAACCCAAGACAAATGAAGGAAGTGCTTTGAACTTTTAACCTCCTCCTTTCCTTTCTTATTTTAAATGAATTGGTGTTTTACTCTAGTTTGACTAATTATTGTTAAGAGAAAAATGGCAGCACTCATAACATATTTCACTGCATACCTAATTATGGCTTAATTTCTTTCTTATGTCTTTTTCTTTATCACTCAGTTTCCATCTTTCCAAGCACTATCCTACATTTAAGTCACTTGGTAGCCTTATTATTCAGTTTTTCCAAATAAAGTTTGTTTTCAGCATTTGTTATTCAATTTTTCCGTTATTATCTGTGATTTCTAGATACAATCTAGGAAGACTTTATTATGTGTCATCTGTATGTTAGTAATTATATATTTCAAAGTTTTGCCAATTTCAATCTTCTGATTTTTCTTCAATATATGATCAATCTTTGACTGACAATTAATTTCACCTTATTTAGTACTTAAATCCTTCCTTTCATGAATCTCATTAAAATCTGATTCACATAAGCATTAGCTAAAATAGAAATTCACATTACATGAGTTTATGTATTCATCAGTTCACAATGTTGATAGAATCATCCAGGAAACAACCCTGCATTTCTTCTATAACATTGGTTCTACTCTGAATTGTATTTTGCTTTATCATATATACCATACCATATACTACATCATATACCAATATATAAGTGCTTACTACTTCTTTTCATGATGGCATTTGCAATCTTAGTCCCTTTTTTCAACAAAATGTCTACTGAAGTATGAAATCCTTTCTCCAATTTCTGATATTGCCTTTGAGTCTGGTGGTTCAAATTCTCAGAAAGCGATGGCAAGACTGAAATTTTTGTCTTCTTTTTTTCTGTCATTGTCCCCTCATTTTGAATTGCTTCTTTCTCCCTTTCATTTTAACAATAAATGTAATGAAAAGAAAGGTAGATCACATTGATATATATATCACTATTTAAAATCATAGTTTCTTCTCTTATTGCACTTTGCTCTTTAAATCCCTACAATCATCTTTCTCAACTCCAGTGTATGTTTTTGTTTTGTTTTGTTTTTTATAGTGACTGTATCTTTTTTTTTTTAATTTTATTTTATTTTTAAACTTTACATAATTGTATTCTTACACTTTTTGCCAAATATCAAAATGAATCCATCACAGGATAAAAGTTACATGTGCTCCCCATCCTGAACAATCATCTTTCTCAACTCCAGTGTATGCATGTTTTTACATGATTTTCTTTTGGAATCTTACGTGTTTTTCCAACTAAAAGTGCTATCTTTATTTGTAGAGACAGTACCTTATCTTTCCATATTACATCTTTGATTCATTCTATTGTTACAAGTTATACAGATATTACATTTTGACTCAAGTACATTTTATTAATCTTACACTTCTTTAGTATTAACATTTTCAATATGGCTCCTTTTTTTTTTTTTTTTTTTTTGTCCAAGATAAAAGTCATTTGACTCAGGTCCATTTAAGAGTCTGACCATTTAAGCCTTCAGAAGATAGCGAGATCAGAAATTTCTTTCATATTTTTTCAAACAGAAGAGCTTCATTTAGATATTAGTTAAAGCAGAAATGAAACAACAGAACACAAGTTTTTGTATTATTTTTAAATACTGATGGAGGATAATTACATTACAATATTGTGATGGCTTTTGCTGTACATCAACATGAATCAGCCGTAGGTATACATATATCTCCTCCCTTTTGAATCCCCCTCCCACTTCTCTTCCCATCCCACTCCTCTAAGTTTTGTATTATTGATAGATGAAATGTTGCAAATACAAAAACCCAGAAAAAAATGTGTCACCTCTAAGAAACAGGGTTTAGGATCTTCTAGTTTATTGTTGCTACTTTGTACCACATAGCTACTGCAAAACTTGATTTGACTATACACATTAATTAAAAGGCATAAACTTATTAAATCTCACAACCAATAATAAATGCCTAAAGTCAAGGGGATCAAGAACATTTTTAAAAGGCAACTAGGAGAACTAATATTCTTAATTTTTTTCCTCAGCTCAGTGAAATCATTCATTGTATGCCCATTATCAGTTTTGGGAGAAAACTTTGGACAAAACAGATCCCAAACACTTGTATTTGTGTACATGTTTGAGTGTATGTTTTACTCTATGCTGTGTGTTTATACCCAATATGCTTTTGTCTATAGTTATCTGTATCCAGATAGGTTTGATTTTATATATGAATTTTGCATTGCAATGAATTTTTGTTATATTTCTCTCCAATTTTAAAGAATTATTTCACAGAAAAATGGTGAATTATCTCTGACATTTGACTCAAGTACATTTGACTTTACTTCCAAAACAATTTGTGATGATTGTTTTTCTCCTGTCTTTAGTGTATTGTTTCCAGCCTGTTATCACTATGTTTTTCATTGTCTCATACCTCTTTGGAGTGTCTACCACTGTAACCTGAATTTTTAGTTACAGAGTTCACCTGTATTTCTCTTCTTATTGTCCTTTTATCTTTCTTTTGTTGTAGGAAATTCTCTGGGAAAAAAGAGAATCTTTCAACCATTGTTGGTGAGTTCATTTTGTGTGCACATACATTTATGTATATGTGTTTATCTGCTCACAAAACATTAAACATTGCTTTCAGATATTTTTTTTTTTATTTTTCTTCATGTTTGTTTTCCATAGTATTTAAATAAATCTTTCCATTTTATTTTTCAGATGATCTTCAGAAAAAAATTGGTAACTTTCTGACAAATCTCCACTCTAGTAACCCTTCCAGTGACTGCTTCCATGATGTCATCAGCACCCCCTGCCCTTATGTCATTATGCCATCCACTGGCTCCCCTTCTCCTGGATACCTATTCTTTTGTACCCAATATTTGGATATGAACTGTTTTCTTACTACTTTATGTCCACTGTTTTTCCTTATGCTTCATTATTTCCCATTGCATTTTTATTCCACACCTTCCCTTTCCTATAATATTAGCTTTCTCTGTCTTCCAGAGACTTGCCATCCTTGCATTGTGAATTTGCAGTATAAAGGGGATTGGACTAATAGGCACATGGTTTCCACTCTATATTTTCTGGAAAGCATCCATTAACTTGGGTCATTATCAAGTATCCAAATTGAAAGGGCCATTACTTTACTATTTATGCTTACCAAATCTTAACAAGAGAACAGAATTTCAAATTGGTGAATGAAGTGTCTCCCTCCATTGTCCTGACAAAGACTGTAAGTTCTAATGCCATTGGCTGGTTAAGTGTGAGATGGAGTCTCACTCTCTCACTGTTCTTTGTCATATTACACAAGTGTTACCAATATTGCAAATAGTTTTTACAATACTTTTCTGGCTTCTTTCCATCTATAGTAAGCATTCTTCATTCTTTTACATTTTTATTCACATAAATATTAATTCTGAAATCTGCAATCCTTTTTCAATGTTTTCAGAAGGATGTTACATTTTAAGAAAAACTTAACCCATTCCACTATTCCTGCCTAGAGAATTTCATGGATGGAGGGTCCTGTGGACCCGAGTCCATGGGGTGGCAAAGAGTCCGACACAACTGAGCCACTAACACTTTGACTTTCACTTATGTATAATATATATTTCAATTCAAAATTTTTATGTGAATAGCAGGAATACTGTTCTAGAATTAATCCAAGATATTTTTTCATAAAGCACTAATATATTTATTCAGTTTGTCATTCTAATGGTAGTTTTTCAATTAAATTTTGCTTTACAGATTAAATGGAATTTGGGAATATATTTTGCTAATAATATGAAGTAGACATCATATGATTACTGCTATAGATACAGTTTTTAACACAGAGGTACTTTTACTGTACACTTTCCATTATATTTTAGATAACTGTCTCATGTATTTGAGAATCTTTGCCTTTTATTGTGAAAAAGGAGGAGAGTCCAATGCAAGGTGAATGATTTTCCTGTCTTATACCAGGGGAAGTTCTACTCTAAATTCTATCATTTTTTTCCCTTTTCCCATCTTAATTCCCTTTGCACAAAAGCATGATGGGATATAAAACATTGCTTCTCATAAGTTATATGGGATTTGGAACCTTTGATTCCAGTTCTTAAAAAATGGGTAAACAATGAAAAGGATTCAAGTTATTGTCCTCTTCTCTTCTTTACATTGTACCTTAATTTGTTTGAATAGTTATTTCTTCCTTTTTTTATTTTTCATTAGTTTTTATCTTTAATGTTTTATCTGGCTTTTATATTTGTCTTTAACACTCAATGTTCAACTTTCTCAACTCCAATCTATATACCTAACTTTCCATCATATTTTCTCATTTTATTATTATTTCAAATGAAGTTTATCCTCTTCATGTGTTATTATATGATTTATCCTGTCCTTTCTATTTATACAAAAATTTTGTTTTTGCCAAGTACATCATATTAATAATTTACTTATAAAATTTTGCTATCTTTAAAGTTTCTAAGAAAGTTTTTCAAATTTAACTCATTTGATTCAGAAGCCCCTTCTCTCCCATTTAATATTTAATTCCCTCCTTTTCATTTTTCTTTGTAAAAGTAAACTTAATTGAGGCATAGTTAAAATCAAACTCCCATAAAATACAGTTGCATATTAAGCAGTTGACAAAGTGTTGTGAATAGAGGCACTGAGGAACATGACACTGATACCCTGTAAGAGCAGTAGTTCAGGATTCTGTAATTCAGTGTTCAGTGATTTTATAAAGAGTGAAACTACCAATATAGGAGATTTGGGTATATGGATTTAGCAGCACTCACATAACTAGTTAAAGAGAAATAATTAATTAATAAAAAATAAAATACTTTCAAAGGAAGTCATAAATGTTTTATTAGGCAATTACCAAAAGTCATATTTTAAAAGTTTTCTCATTTATTCTTATTTCTTCATTTGTTTAATACTATTTATTTCTCAAAAGGAAACTCAAACACTGTATGTGTGCCTGTGTGTATATTTTGGGAGGGAGGGTAGGTTGTGTGTTTACCTGAATCCTGATCATTTAAATTTACCATACAGTTTTTCAATAAATCTGAATTTTCTTCATGTTTCTTTCCAATGAAATTTGCATTGACTTTCTTTTTATTTTACAGATAAACTTCAGGAAAAAATTGGTAAAATATCTTTGATATCATTTTAATCCCAAAACACTTTAAAATACATGCTTTCCCAGCCTCAAAAATATCCCAGCTTTTAATCAATATGCCATCAGTGGCTTGCAGTTTCCCAGACCTCTTCCACTCTAAGGCAATATTTTGCTTATGGACTATTCCCATATTCATCCCCTTTCTAGCCTTTCAAAGCCTTAATAAAATTGGAAATCCTTCATTGGTCAAGTGTAAGCTTGATGATCATTCTTATACTGCTCTAAATTCTACTACTCCCAAGTGTGCAATATCTCACATAATTTTTTGAGAATTTTTTACATCCAAAATGAGTAATTTTAATTCATTCTTATTTATTTTTATTGATACATTTGTCAATGTGGCAAATTGCAACTACTTCAAATACTTATGAAAAGATTTTACAATGTAAGGAAAGTTAAAAAATAATACATATCTCAAATTTGAATATTTTATGGATTGTTGCCATAAAATATTGTTCTTCAATGCTTCCAAAAGATTTTTTTCTATAAAGAACAAAATTATCCAGTAAAATTTTAATATCTTATATTTCTAATGATATTTTACAGTATACTTTTGTTATTGGAGGAAGACAAAATTCAAATTTCAAAGGAAATCAAATTTATCTCTTCAATGCATATGGGAGGCTTTATGTAGTCACTGCTACAGATACTGATTTGAAGAAATGTGTGGGTTTTTTTGTTCTTTGGTTCCTCGTGTCTTTTTAACAAATTCTGTTTACATGGGTACATGTTTACTTTTTTCTGAAAAGGTGATAGAGATAAGATGAGCTTCATTTTGTCAGGAGCAAAATGGCAATTCATCAAAAACAAAGTTATGTCACTGTTGCTTAACAAAATGTGAATAAAGATTCCTAAGTGCCAAACCCTGCATTTTCCCTAGAAGCAGTTCAGTATTCTTTATGTAACAGAGCTGTAACATATATAAAACATTATGACTTACATTTAGTAGCAACAAAAAAATTATTAAGGGTAACCAACAAAATAAAACAGCCAAAGTGATGTCTCATAAATCAAGAATTTATTTAAAGGATAACCGCTACTGGCAATAGTCCTGAAATTATTCCTCAGGTCAATAAGATTACTCCTTTTCCTCTTTTTAATATTTTATCAATATTCTCAGGACAAAAGGAAGCTTTCAGCTACATTGGTACATGCATATTTACTTGTACACATGTGTGTATTATCTTTTACCTTTTTATTTGTAGTGAATTTACCACTAAATTTAAATCCCATTGTGTTTCTGTGACATGATATTTACAGTGGTGCTTCCTTTTTATTTTTCAGATGACCTTCAGAAAAAACTTGGTAAATTTCTCAGACAGCCTTGATATCCCAAAAACACTCTAAATTACCCTTTCTCAGCACTTTTAATATTCCCTATCTTTTCAACCTTAGGTCATCCTTTGGCTTACCTTTTCCTGAATGTCTACTCTACCTTCCCAAATTATTTGTTTATGAAATCCACCAATATTAAATTCTATTCCTATTACCCTAGACCTGATTCTTTCTCAGTACTTCCTGTTTAATTTCCTATGTTTCTTTCCTATAAGCCTTGTCAGTTTCACTATGAATTTTGTGAGATGAGGATGAGACTGGTAGGCAAATGGTTTACATTCTCCTTATTTTATGGTACATTTTCAATAACTTGATAATAACTTAGAATGTATGTCATCTATTCAAAGTTCAGGGGACCATTAATATGCCTTTTTTTTTTTTTTTTGCCTTTGCATACTGTTCATGAGGTTCTCAAGGCAAGAATGCTGAAGTAGTTTGCAATGCCAAAGAATGTTTAAACTACTGCACAGTTGCACTCATTTTGCATGCTAGCGAGGTCATGCTCAAAATCCTCCAAGCTGGGCTTCAATGGTACATGAACCGAGAACTTCCATGTACAAGTTGGATTTAGAAAAGGCAAAGGAACCAGAGATCAAATTGCCAATGTCCTCTGGATCATCGAAAAAGCAAGAGAATTCTAAAAAAAAAAAATCTACTTCTGTTTCATTGATTATGCTAAAGTACTGTGTGGATTGCAAGAAATTGTGGAAAATTCATAAAGAGATGGGAATACCAGACCACCTTACCTGCCTCCTGAGAAAGCTATATGCAGATCAAGAAGCAGCAGTTAGAACTGGACCTGGAACAATGGACTGGTTCAAAATTCAGAAAGGGGTACATCAAGGCTGTATATTGTCACCCTGCTTATTTAACATCTATGTAGAGTACATCATGCAAAATGCCAGGCTGGATGAAGCACAAGCTGTAATCAAGATTGCCAGGAGAAATATCAATAACCTCACATATGCAGATGACACCACCCTAATGACAGAAATCTAAGAGGAACTAAAGAGCCCCTTCATGAAGGTGAAAGAGGAGACTGAAAAAGCTGGCTTAAAACTCAACATTCAAAAAACTAAGATCATGGCAGCCAGTCCCATCACTTCATGGCAAATAGATAGAGAAAAAATGGAAACAATGAAAAACTTTATTCTCTTGGGCTCCAAAATCACTGTGCATGGTGACTGAAGCCATGAAATGGCTGCTTCTTGGAAGAAAATCTTTGACCACTCTGGACAGCATATTAAAAAGCAGAGATAACATAGGTTGTTCTATTTAGAATTCTATTTATAGTTATATAATTTCCTTCCCTTTCATTTGATTTAATTAAGATGAGCTTCTTTCAAGAATTTATTGAAACACACATAAAACAAGGTAATATATTAATTGTTTGATGAAGACGATGTAAACAGAAGCATCCAGGAACAGATTCTATATTTTCTGCTAGGAGAAGTGGCTCAAGGTTCTTGATTGTTTGTGGCTAACATACAACTGAGCTCCAGCAAAACTGAGAACTAACTATATATTTTTAGTAGCAGTCAAGAAACTTATTAGAGCAAGCAGACTGAATAATAGAAGCCTAAATAAAGTCAGAAGGTAAACAAAATTCTGAAAATGCAACTATTTGAACTAATATTTTTTAAAACCTCCTTCATTTAGAAAATTGACTGCATTTCCCTTTTCTTTCTTTTTCTAAAATAGAATATTCTCTGGTCGAAAGAGAACAGCTTTCTGCCACTATTGTTGAGTTTATGTTCACAATGTGCATGTATTACTTCAATGCATCCAGATACAGTTAACATTACTTTTGGATTCTTCAAAATATTTCATTTTTCTCCATGCTTGTTTTCCATAGTATTTAAGTGAATCTTTCCATTTTATTTTTCAGGTGAACTTCAAAAAAATCTTGGTAAATTTCTAACTATCCACTCTAATAACTCTTCCAATAACTGCTCCATGTTGTCTTGAACATCCCCTGATTTTTATAATTGTGCCATCTATTGGCTCACTTTGTCCTGGAGGTCTATCCATCACAAACCCATTTTTGGTTATGAACCTCTTTCTTATTTCATTCTTTGCACTGTTGCTTCCCTGTGGTTCATCATTGCCTATTACATCTTTTGGTCCCTTTTCTTTCCTATCACATTGGCTTTGTCTGTCTTCCAGAGACTTGTCAAACTTGCATCATAATTTTCTGAGATGAAGGGATTGGACTAACCAGCACATGGTCCTGACTCTCTCTACATTTTCTGAAAAGTGTCAGTTAATTTAAAACCTTTACAAACCCAAGTTGAAGGGTCCATTACAGTATTCTCAATACTTATCCAGTCCTAAGAGAGAAGATTCCCAATTTGACAGTGAAGTTTCTCCCTTCATTGTTCTGCCAAGAATCATATAAAATCAGATGCCATCTACTGGTTAAGTGTGATATTTAGTCTCACACTTTTATTATCTTGAACATATTATTCAAATGTTCCAGTTTTATAAATATTTTACAATATTTTCTGTCTTTTTTCCCATCTGTAGTATTCTTTATTTTTTGTATTTTTTATTCACACAATTATTATTTTCTGCAAATTGCAATGCTTTTTCAGTAATTAGACAAGGATTTTTTTAAAGGGTGTTTTATCTTAAGGAAAATTAATGTATAATATATCTCTCAACCCAGAAATTTTTATGTGAATGACAAGGTAACCTGTCATCCTTGGATTATTCCAATTTTTTTTTTCAAAGTTTAACATCCTCTTTTTAATGATATTTTTCAGTTCTGTCTTAGTACAGATTGGATGGAACTTGGGAATATATCCTTTTAATGCATGTAGCAGGCTTCTTATGAATATTTTCACAGGTCAAATTTCTGATAGAAGGGTACTTTCATTATACACATTTACATCACATTTACAAAACCCACTTCATATATGTGAACATGTTTGTCTTTTGTTATGAAAAAGCTGGAAAGCCCAATTCAAGACAAAATATTGATATGACTTTTCCCAGACGAAGTTCTATTCTACCTTTATTTCTGTTTCTATCTTAATTATTTTGCAGCAAAGAATGAGTGAGTGTAAAACATTATTACTTCTCATGAGTTACATGACCTTTGGAATATTTGGTTCCAACTTTTAAAAGCGGAGTCATTTTAATTCAAAGAATTAATAATGGAAAAAATCAAATTATTTTCTTCTCCTCACATTGTCCCTTCATTTGGTTTGAATGTCTATTTCTTCCTTTATTTTTCAGATAAGGGAGTACACGATCAAGGTAAGTCCCATTAATGTTTTACCCCTTGTCCTTTTCATGTTTCATCTGTTTTTTTCCTTTAGTCTTCAACTCTCATTGATCATCTTCCTCAACTGCAATGTACATATAGCTTTTCAGGCATTTGTTTTCTCATTTTATTATTATTTCAACTGAAATTATTATTATTTCATAGATTTTTCATTGCTCCATTACTTTGGCTTTCATTTGCCCCATCTGTGCAATTTATGCAAGACATTTCCTTTTGCAAAGTGTATATGAGTAACAGCTTACCTGTAAAATTTTGTAGTTTTTAAGTTTTTGATATGAAAGTTTTGTCCAAGATATTTTCATTCATTTGATTGAGAAGACCCTTCACAGCCATTTTATATTCCATTTCTCTTCCTTTCATTTTACTGTGTGAAGGTAAGCTTCACTGAGAATGAGTTAAAATCTGATGCCCCACAAAATACAATTATGCATTAATCAGCTAATAAAAATGTTGTGAAAAGAGGCACCCATGAACCTGACACTGATATCCTAAAAGAGCTTTATTTCAGGATTGTGTAATTCAGTGTTTGGTGATTCTATATAGGAAGCTACCACTCGAGGACAGTTGAGTATGTATTTAACAGCACTTGGATAACTTATTAAAGATTAAAAAAATGGGTAGCAAAAGGCTAAACACTTTCAAAAGAATTTTTAAAAATTTGCCAGTTTATGACCCAAAACAGTATTTGTAAGGTTTTCTCAATTCGAAAAATATACTCATTTTTCTTTCTTCTTTTATTGACTACTATTCATTCTAAATTGGAACTTTCAAACACTGTTTGTATGTGTGCCTGCACATATGTTTGTGTGTATCCATGTGGGTTTTGTCTGTTTATCTGTAACCTGATAATTTAAATTTTGTTTTTGTCGTTCAGTCACTCAGTCATGTATGCCTCTTTGTGACCCTATGAACTACAGGCTTCCCTGTCCTTCACCATCTCCTGGAGCCGGCTTACATATTAATAAAATTTTTCAACAATTGAATTTTCTTCGTGCTTCTTTCCAACGAATTTTACGTTGACTTTTCATTGTATTTTACAGACGAAATTCAGAAAAATTTTGTAAATTATCTTTGATATCCCTTTATTCCAAAACAGCTTTAAAAAGTCTGCTTTCCTGATATCTTAAACAAATCCTACTTTTCATCAATATTCCCTCATTGATTTGCACTCTCCTGGAACTCTACCAGGCTAAGGCAATATATTGCATTTGGACTTCTCCCATATTCCTCCCTTTTCTGGTCTTTCAAAGCCTGAATAAAATCAGAAATCATTCCTTGGTCAATTATAAACTTGAGGGTTATTCTTACACTGCCCTTAAGTTTCATTTCCCAGTTAATGTAAACATTTCATGCAAATTTTTTTCCTGGAATTTTTTTTATACCCCAAAAGAGTAATTTTAATTCTGCATTATTTACTCTAATTGACACAATTATGTCATTGTTCTTATTGCCAACTGCAATTACTTTGAATATTTATGGAAAGATTTTATATGGTTAGGAAAGTTTTAAAATAATATCTCAAACTTAAATACTTTTTGTGAATGACATCAGAAATTATTGCCCACAATGCTTCCAAAAGATGTTTTTCCATAAAATACAAAATTATTCAATAAAATTTTAATAATCTATTTTTCTAATGACACTTTCCAGTACTCTTTTTTCAGGGGAAGTCAAAATTCATCTCTTAAGTGCATAAGCAGACTTCATGTAGTAACTGCTACAGATACTGGTTTGAACAAATGGGTGATTTATTTTTCCTCTCTGTTTCCTCATCTCTTTTCAACTAAGTCTGTTTCCATGGGTGCATGTTTACTTTTTATTCTGAAAAGGTGATTGAGATGAGATGAGCTTCATTTTGGCATGAGTGAAAATGTCAGTTCACCACAAACTTACATCATCATTGCTTAACAAAAAGTGAATAGAGGTTCCTAAGATTCACACCCTACATTTTCTCTAGAAGCAGTGTTCTCTAACTCACTGTTTGTGGATACTAAATACAACAAATATGAGCCTTGATGATTTATATTTAGGAACAGCCAAATAATTTATTAAAATTAACCAATCAAATTATAACAGCCCAAATGATGCCCAAATGATACAAGAGCATTTTTAAAAGATAACTATCATGACTAATATACTTGAAATATTTTCTCAAGTCCATAGGAATAATCCTTTTTGTTCCTTTAATTTTTGATTTGGACCAAAGCAATATGTCAGCAACTTTGGTACATTGTGTGTGCTTGCACATGTGTGTTTGTTTGAATCCCATTAAATGAAACATTGTATGTGAATTTTTCACTAAATTTAAATTGTATGCTTGTGCCTGAATCTCAATATACTTACCTGTGTGTATATTTCTTTTTAATTTTTCAGGTGATCTTAGGAAAAAATTAGGTAAGTGTCCCTGACAACATTTTTGTTCCAATAATCTTCAACAACCAATTTCTTGCTTCTTTTGCTATCCCCTCTCTTTTTATCTATTTGCCATATTTTGATTCACAGTTTATCTCAATGTCAACTCTTCTCTCCTCAGTATTTTTGTTTATGGACTTCTGTCACACTATATTCTCCCATTTCTATTACCCTAGACCTGATTCTTTGTCAGTGCTTCCAGTTTCACTTCCTGTGCTCCTTCCCTATAAACACTGTCCTATACTATCATTGAAGGTCTTGTCAGTTTCACAGTGAATTTTGTGAGATGAAAAGGATGAGACTGGTGGGCACATGATTTACATTCTCTATTTATTTTCTGACACAGTTTCAGTAACTTAGGATTTCCATCATGTATTCAACATTCATGGGGCTATTAATATTCCGTTGATACCTCCTCAAACCTTATGAGATAAAATTCCAAATTGCTGACAGAAGTTTCTCCAACTCTTGTCCTTCAATGACTCTTAAGTTCAGGTGTAATTCAAAGCTTCAGTGTGGACTTTAGCTTCTCTCTTTAAATGTCTTTGACTGTTGTCTCGGGATCCCTTTCATTTGTACCATTTCCTGGGTTTATCTCATGCCATAGTAAACCTGTATTTTTCTTAAATTTTATTGATATAATGTTTAGCTTGGCAAACTACAATAATTTTAAAATGTGGAAGGAATATGTATATTGAACAAAAATTGCTTATATTTCTCAATTTTGTAATTTTATGTGAATGATGTGAGAGGCTGGAGTCTTAGGATACTCCAAATGTCTTTTAATAAAACTAATATAGCCATTAAAAGTTTAACATCCCTCTTTTCATAGTGATATTTTTCACTTATATTTTTGTTTACAGATTGAATATAACTAGGGAATAGATCTCTTCAGGTGTGCAGCATGCTTCATACTACTAGCGCTTCTGATAGTTTCTTTCCTTTCAGTTTTCAGATATGAACTTCTCTCTTATTAACTTTTTTCCACTGTTGTTTCCTTATGTTCCCATTTTTCTCATAGCAGCTTTTTTGTTGCTGTTCCTTACCTCTTTTCCCCTTTAATATTTCTTTTTTCTGTCTTCCAAAGACTTTCATACTTTCTTTGAATTTTGTATCTTGAAAGTGATGAGATAGCATTCCCATGGTTTCTACTCTCTCTTTTATGAGATAGGTCCATTAACAAAGAACCTTTTCATGTATCCAGGTTGAAGGGGCTCTTGCTATGCTAGTGATATTTCCCCAAATTTTAATAGAAGACAAGATCCCAAACAAGAAGAATTAAATTATTCCCACTATAGTCCTCCAAATCCTCTGTAAATTCTGATGTCATTCATACTAGACCCAGAGTAGCTTAAGTCTTGTATTTCACTGTCCTTGATCATAGTAAGCATGTGTTACCATTCATATTACCATGTATGATTCCCTACAATCACACTCAAAAATTTTCCTGGATTTTTTTCCTTTACATCTGTAGTAAACGTTCTGTGTCCTTTTGCATTTTTTCACACAATTATTAATTCTTTACACTGCAATAATTTTTCAATGTGTGAAGAAGAATCTTAAGGGAAGAACATGTATAATACAGCTCTCAGTTCAGAAACTTTCATGTGAATAATTTAAGTTATTGTTCTTTTCTTAATTTTTTGCTACTGCTGCTGCTAAGTCGCTTCAGTCGTGTCCAACTCTGTGCGACCCCATAGACGACAGCCCACCAGGCTCCCCCATCCCTGGAATTCTCCAGGCAAGAACACTGGAGTGGGTTGCCATTTCCTTCTCCAACGCATGAAAGTGAAAAGTGAAAGGGAAGTCGCTCAGTCACGTCCGAGTCTTAGCGACCCCATGGACTGCAGCCCACCAGGCTCCTCCATCCATGGGATTTTCCAGGCAAGAGTACTGGAGTGGGGTGCCATTGCCTTCTCCCTTAATTTTTTAATAAAGGACTAATAAAATCATTAAAAGATTAACATCCTCCATTTCAAATGGTATTTTCAATTATATTTTCATTTACAGATTGGATAGAATTTAAGAACACAAATTAACGTGTGTAGCAGGCTTCATATGATTATTGCTATATAGGACTTCCCTGGTGGCTCAGATAGTAGAGTCTGCCTACAATGCAGGAGACCCGGGTTCGATCCCTGGGTTGGGAAGATCTTCTGGAGAAGGAAACGGCAACCCACTCCAGTATTTTTGCCTGGAAAATCCCATGGACAGAGAAGCCTGGTAGGCTACAGTCCATGGGGTCGCAAAGAGTCGGATACTACTGAGCGACTTCACTATTCGCTACTATAAAGTTTCTGAAAGACGCTTACTTTTACTGTATGGTTTTTCATTATATTTTAAGTTCCTATCTTATGAACATCAATGTACTTATCCCTTATTCTGAAAACCTTGAGGACTGTGATTGGTAGGGTTTATCCCCAGGAAGAATGACTCTACCATATATCATGGTATTTCATTCCGTATATTAATTTCTTTTGCAAAAATATCTGGGAAGAAGTAAACAACATTGATTTTCATGTTACATGGCCTTTGGTTCCAATTTGGCTACCCACTCCAGTATTCTTCCCTGAAGAATTCCTTGGACAGAGGAGCCTGGTGAGCTAAAGTCCATAGACTCACAAAGAGTTGGACACAACTGAGTGACTAACAGTTGCACTTTCACATATGTCAATCTCAGATCAGATCAGATCAGTTGCTCAGTCGTGTCCGACTCTTTGTGACCTCGTGAATCGCAGCACGCCAGGCCTCCCTGTCCATCACCAACTCCTGGAGTTCACTCAAACTCACGTCCATCGGGTCAGTGATGCCATCCAGCTATCTCATCTTCTGTCGTCCCCTTCTCCTCTTGCGCCCAATCCCTCCCAGCATCAGAGTCTTTTCCAATGAGTCAACTCTTCGCATGAGGTGGCCAAAGTACTGGAGTTTCAGCTTCAGCATCATTCCTTCCAAAGAAATCCCAGGGATGATCTCCTTCAGAATGGACTGGTTGGATCTCCTTGCAGTCCAAGGGACTTTCAGAAGTCTTCTCCAACACCACAGTTCAAAAGCATCAATTCTTCGGCGCTCAGCCTTCTTCACAGCCCAACTCTCACATCCATACATGACCACAGGAAAAACCATAGCCTTGACTAGACGAATCTTTGTTGGCAAAGTAATGTCTCTGCTTTTGAATATGCTATCTAGGTTGGTCATAACTTTCCTTCCAAGAAGTAAGCGTCTTTTAATTTCATGGCTGCGGTCACCATCTGCAGTGATTTTTTAATCTCAGTCTCACAATTTATCCCTTCTTTTCCCCCTTGATAACCATAAGTTTGTTTTCTACATCTGTGGCGCTATTTCTGTTTTGTAAATAGGTTCATTTGTATCATTTTTTTAGATTCCACATATAAGGAACATAGAGCTTAGCAGATTGCTCAGTGGTAAAGAATCCATCTGCCAAAGGAAGAGATGCAGGAAACATGGGTTTGATCCCTGGGTCAGGAAGATCCCCAGAGAAAGAAATGGCAACCCACTCCAGTATTCTTGCCTTGAAAATCCCATGGACAGAGGATCCTGGAAGTCTGCAGTCCATGGGGTTGCAAAAGAGTCAGACACAACTTAGCAAGTAAACAACAACAAAAAGCAATATAATTTGATATTTGTCTTACTGTCTGTCTTACTTCACTCAGTATGACAATCTCTAGGTATATCCATGCTGCTGTAAATGGCATTATTTCATTCTTTTTATGGGTGAGTAATATTCCATTGTATAAATATACCACATATTCTTTATCCATTCCTCAATCAATGGACTTTCAGGTTGTTTCCATGCCCTGGCTATTGTAAATACATGTGTGCTAAGTTGCTTCAGCCATGTCTGACTCTTTTGGACCCTGCAGACTGTAACACACCAGGCTTCTCTGTCCATGGGGATTCTTCAGGCAAGAATACTAGAGTGGGTTGCCATGCCATTCTCCAGAGGATCTTCCCTACCCAGGGATCAAACTTGCATCTCTTATGTCTCCTGCACTGGCAAGAGGGTTCTTTACCACTAGTGCCACCTGCAAAGCCTATTTTCTCCAAGGCATCTTCCCATCCCACAGATTGAACCCAAACCTCCCACATTGCAGGGAGATTCTTTACCAGCTGAGCCACCATGAAAGCCCTACACTGGGGTACATATATCTTTATGAATTACGGTTTTCTCTAGATATGTGCCCAGGAGTGGAATTGCCTGACCATATAGAAGCTCTATTTTTTTTTAAGGGCTATCCATACCATTCTCTATAGTGGTTGTACTAACTTACATTCCTACCAACAGGGTAGGAAGGTTTCCTTTTCTCCATACCCTCTCCAACATTTATTGTTTGTAGATTTTTTTGACAATGGCTATTCTGACCTGTGTGAGGTGATACCTCATAATAGTTTTGATCTGAATTTCTTTAATAATTAATTATGCTGATCATCTTTTCATGTACTTTTTGGCCATCTTTATGCTTTCTTTGGAGAAATATCTATTTAGATCTTCTGCTTATTTTTTAATTAGGTTGTTTTTTGTTGATATTGAGCTGTGTGTACTAATATTTTGGAGACTAATTCCTTCTTGTCCCCATCTTTTGCAAATATTTTCTCCCATTCTATGGGTTGTATTTTTGTTTTGTTTATGGTTCCCTTTGCTGTGCAAAAGCTTTTAAGTTTATTTTGGTAACATTTATTTTTTTTTTATTCTTAATACTGTATAATGTGGACACAAAAAGTTACTGCCATGATTTATGTCAAAGAGTGTTCTGCCTATGATTTTCTCTAAGAGTTTTATAGTATCAGGTATTGCATTTAGGTCTTTAATTCATTTTGAGTTTATTTTTGTATATGATGTCAGAGAATGTTATAATTTCATCCTTTTATATGTAGCTGTCCAGTTTTCCCAGCTTATTGAAGAGACTATCTTTTCTCCGTTGTATATTCTTGTCATCTTTGTTATAGATTGACCATAGGTGCATGGGTTTATTTTTGGGCCTTCAATTCTATTCCTTTGATATGTCTGTTTTTGAGCTAGTACTTACTATACCAATCTTCCAATCAAAGAACATGCCATATCTTTCCATCTGTTTGTCATCTTGGATGTCTTTCATTAGAATCATAATTTTCTGCATACAGGTCTTTTGCCTCCTATGTAGGTTTATTCCTAGGTATTTTATTCTTTTTGATGCAATGGTAAATGTGATTGTTTTCTGAAATTATTTTTTTTTTGTTAGAGTATAAAAATGCAAGACATTTCTGTCTTTTAATTTTGTATCCTACAACTTTACTAAATTCATTGATGAGCTCTAGTAGTTTTCTGGTAGCATCCCTAGGATTTTCTATGTATAGTATCAGGTCATCTGCAAGGAGTGACAGTTTTACTTCTTCTCTCCTAATTTGGATTCTTTTTACTTCTTCTCTGATTGCCATGGCTATGACTTCCAAAAGTATGCTGAAAAGAAGTGGAGAGGGTGGTCATCCTTGTCTTGTTAAATTGTGTCCATTTTAATCAAAGAGTAAGCAATTTAAGGGTTTCAAATTATTTTTCCTCTTCCTAAAATTGTATTTTCATAATGCTTGAATGTTTTGTTTTCTTTTTTACTCTTCAGAGAAGTATGAACAGGAAAAAGGCAAGTCCCATTTGTGTATTACTCTTTTTAACTACTCAAGTTTCATCTGTTTCTTTGACATTGATTTTCATCTCTCAGTGATTATCTTTGTTAACTCCAGCGTGCATAGAACTTTATGTCATTTTCTCCCACATCGTTACTATTACAACTGAAATTTGCCATCTTCCTATGATATTCAATTTCTTCAGTAATGTTTTCTTTCATTTATTCCGACCTTGCAATTTGTGCACATCTTTCCATTCTGCCAAGGGAGTATTTGTAATAATTTATCTGTAAGTTTTTGCCATTTTAAAACTTTCTGACCTGAAAGTTTTTTCCAAGGTAGTTTCAGGTCATTTCATCTAGAATCCCCTTTCTTTCCAGTTAATACTTCCTTTACCCCTTTCTCATCTGACTCTGTTTAAGGTAAGTTTCTTTGGGGTCTGAGTTAAAATCATACTCACACAAAATACATTTATGTATGAATCAGTTGAGAAAAGGTGGTAAACACAGGCAACCAACACCTAACCTTGCACATTCTACAGGAGTGCAGCATTCTGTACTTCAAACTTTGTGGAGTATATAGAATATAGCTTTCTGAACAGGAGAACTGACCATATATCATTAGCAGTAGCCATAGGACTAATTAAAGATTAAAAACTGAATAATAAAACTCTAAATAGGACAAAAAGTATCTTGGAAAATTGTGCCAGGTAATTACCAGAACCTATTTTTAAAATGCGTCCTCAATTCAGAAAATTTATACATTTCCCTCCTTGTGTTTCATTAAGTATTCTTGTTTTCTCAAAAGTGCACTTTAAGCCAAATTTGTTTGCATTTATCTATGTATTTGTTTGTGTGCACATGTGTGTGCCTGGAGTAAGTTCTTACATTTATATATGTGTGTCAGTGTATCTGTATACCAAATATTTTAATTTAATTTTAAATACATGCTTTTCAATAAATTTGAATTTTCCCCTTTGTACTTTACATGACTGATTTTTCCATTTTATTTTACAGAAGAACTTCAGCACAAGCTTGGTAACATATCTCTGACATCTTTTATTTCTAAAACACTAGAAAATGACTGTATTCCTGATGTTTTTAACATTTCTCATAATTTTACCCATTTGCCATTCCTTACCTTACTCTTCTCCTGCTTGTCTACTCTTCTAACCTGAATTTTTAGTTATGACTTATCTCCTATTTTCTCTCTTCTTTGTGATTTCAAGGCTCACTTATATTCTGATATTATTCAATGATCAAGGATAAAGTTCAGGGTTATTTTTCTAACAACCTTGAATTTATAACTCGTGTTCATAGGCATGAAAGTATATCCCAATTTTTTTAAATTTCTGAGAATAATAATTTTACTTCCCCTTCCTTATCTTTATTGACATATTTATCAATTTGGGGAACTGCAGTTCCTTTTAAATATGTGTAAAGGGTTCTATTTCTTACCAAAAAGTCTAATAATAATATATATTTCATTTCTGAATTTTTTAATGTAAATTACACTAGAACCTATTTGTCTTGCAATGTTTCCTAAAGACTTTTTCATAAAAACACCAATATATTAATTAAAAGTTTAATATTTTTTCTTAAACTACATTTTTGAGTAATTTTTTCAGAAGGGTCAGAATTTACAAAAGTATCTCTTTAATGCATATGACAGGCTTCATGTAACGTCTGCTCTAGCTGCTCTTCTGCACAAAAGACTGATATTTTCTCTTTGCTTCTTCATCTCTTTCTAATTAACTCTTTCATGTATGGATGTGTATTTCTATTTTATTCCAAAAAGTTAATTGAGACAAAATGAGCTTCATTTTGGCATAAGTCAAAATAGAAACTCACCAAAAATAGAGGTTAACAACATTGCTGGTTGAAAATACAAATGCAGGCACCTAAGAAGAATGCCTGTATTTTCTCCAAAAGCAATGGTTCTATATTTTCTAATTCACAGCTTATAGATATTTTAGACAACATAGTGATGGTAATTGACAATTTCTTACAAGCAGTATTCAACAAACTTATTAAAGACAACCAATATAATAATAGTATCCCACTAAATATCAAAATAGATATTTTGAAAAGATTCAGTTCAGTTCAGTTGCTCAGTCGTGTCTGACTCTTTGCGACCCCATGGACTGCAGCACCCCAGGCCTCCCTGTCCATCACCGACTCCCAGAGTTTACTCAAACTCATATCCATTGAGTCGGTGATGCCATCCAACCATCTCATCCTCTGTCGTCCCCTTCTCCTCCCTCCTTCAATCTTTCCCAGCATCAGGGTCTTTTCAAATGCGTCAACTCTTTACATCAGGTGGCCAAAGTATTGGATTTTCAGCTTCAGCATCAGTCCTTCCAATGAACACTCAGGACTGATCTCCTTTAGGATGGACTGGTTGGATCTCCTTACAGTCCAGGGGACTCTCAGGAATCTTCTCCAACACCACGATTACTGACACTATTCATGTTGCTGAAATTTTTGCTCAATTTAGCAAATTTATTTCATTTGCTCCATTAACTTTTGACTAATACCACTGGCTACACATCCATGAACATGTGTGTGTGTTGGTTACCATCTTGGTACATCGTGTGCAAATATTTCATTAAACTTAAATTTCACCCCTGTTTATGTACCATGATATTAACATGGATCATACATAACTTATATATACACACATTTATTTTCCTAGAAAACATCCATTAAGTTACCATATCTCTCTAGTGTTTCAAGTGTAGAAGTCATTAATTGATACCTCCATAGTACGACTTTCTATAATGAGGGAAATTCATGTGTAACATATTTCTCAATTTTGAAATTTTTTATGTGAATGGCATAAGAGGTTACAGTATTTCCTTGCAGTATATTCCTTAATCTTTTCCATCTGTAAATAAATATGGTTGAAAAATATTATTAGCGAAAAAGAAAGTTAAATTTTAATGGTTTTAGAAATGTGTTATTAGCAATCTCCTGCTGCTGCTCCTGCTGCTAAGTCTCTTCAGTCGTGTCCTACTCTGTGCGACCCCAAGGACAGCAGCTCACCAGGCTCCCCCATCCCTGGGATTCTCCAGACAAGAACACTGGAGTGGGTTGCCATTTCCTTCTCCAATGCATGAAAGTGAAAAGGAAGTCGCTCAGTCGTGTCCAACTCTTCTCAACCCCATGGACTGCAGCCTACCAGGCTCCTCCGTCCATGGGATTTTCCAGGCAAGAATACTGGAGTGGGGTGCCATCACCTTCTCTGAGCAATCTCCTAGGAGTGTTCTAATACATGAATTTCCCTTATTATATAAAGTCTTACTGTAAACACTTAAAAGTATTTGTTTTTTTCCCAAATTATTCCCAAATTCTGCTCACGTGTGTGTGTGCGTGTGCGCCCCCCTCCCCCCCACACACACACGAGCAATTAAAGTGGTAATATACCTGGAAGATTCCCTGGAAGAGGACATGGCAACCCACTCCAATATTCTGGTCTGGAGAATCCCATGGACAGAGGAGCCTAGTGGGCTACAGTCCATTGTGTTTCCCAGAAGATGAGAGTGTTTGAAATTTTGGCCCTTGTTCTTTATTCACATCAGGCCCTCCCTCAAATGGAATGAATTTTCAATTTTTTTCTTATATTTTTCATGAAATATGAAGAAGAAAACAGCAAGTCCCATTCATGTATTTCCCTGTGAACCTAATTATACTTTTCTCATACCTTTATCTTCTTACACCATCCTTATCTTATACATTCTTATACCATACAATCTCATACCTTTCTCTTCTCATATCATCTTCCTCAAATCCAATATTTGCATGTTTTTACATAGTTCTGTCTCATTATCCAATCTTTCCAACTGAAATTCTTAATCTTTATTTCTCACTCATTTTCCTCCATCATAACTTCTTGGATTTGTCCTGTCTGTTCAACTGGCACAAACAGATGCTTTCTGCCATGTAAATTTTATTTATCATATGCTTTTGAAGTGGTGGAATGTTCGAGACTCATGTGAAGTTTTTGTCTAACATGTGCCCAGGATATTTGAATTCGGCCTCCCACTACTTGTGTTCATTGCTTCATTTTTCATTTCATGTGATCTAATTAAGATGAGCTTCTTATCAACATGAATTGTAATAAAAATTCACAAAATATAAGGTTATGCTGTGACATCAATTGACAAAAATGTTGCAAATAGTCACCCAGGAATTAAAATCATGTTGTTTTTCAAGGAGCAGTGGTTCAAAATACTCTGATTTAGTGTCTGTCATGACTATATATAATGGAACTGCAACAAAATGAAAATTGACAATATATATTTGGCAGCACCCAATACCTGGTGGCTCAGACGGTAAAGCGTCTGCCTGCAATGTGGGAGACCTGGGTTCGATTCCTGGGTCGGAAAGATCCCCTGGAGAAGGAAATGGCAATCCACTCCAGCACTGTTGCCTGGAAAATCCCATGGATGGAGGAGCCTGATAGGCTACAGTCCATGGGGTCGCAAAGAGTTGGACACAACTGAGCGACTTCACTAATACACCAATTAGAGCCAGCATGCTGAGTAATTAAAGCCTAAACCAAGTCAAATGGCACTATAAACATGCGGAAAAGTCAACTACCAGAAAAACTGTTCTAAAAAAATTTATCCACTCAGAAAATTCTCTTATTTTATTCCTTTTTCTTTCTTTCTTTCTTTTTTGTAGCACATACTCTGGATAGAAATGAGCATCTTCCAGCCACTGTGGGTGTGTTTATTTTTTGTGCCCAATATTGTCTGTGTGTATGTATTTGTGTATATGTTTTTACCTGCATCCCAATACCTTAAACATTACATTCAGATTTTTCAAAAATTTGATTTTTTTATGTGTGTTTCCATGGTATTTACATGAGTTTTTCCATTTCATTTTCAGATGATATTTGTGGAAAATCTGGTAAGAAGTCTTTGTTCCTTTAACTCTTTAAGGACTGCTCTTTGGTGTCTATAACAGTTCCCACCTTGTTTTCTCTATGCTCCATTTCTCCATGCTCTTTCTCCTGGATGTTCAATCTTGAATATTAATTTCTCTTATTTATTTCCTCCCATTGTTGTTCCTTTTTGTTCCATCATTTCTCATTTCATCCTTCTTTGTTCTCATGGATTCATACCTTTCTTTCCTATAATAATGGGCTTGTCTGCCTTCCAAATGTAATGCATTATGAATATTTTGAGACAAAGTAATAAGACTAACAGGCCCATAGTTTTCACTCTCTTTACTGGAACTGGTCCATTATGTAGGATCTTTTCATTCATCCAAATTTAAAGGCAATTACTACGCTATTGTCACTGCCTAAGATGAATCTTCCTACCAATCCAGGAGACACAAAAGACGTGGGTTCAATCCCTGGGTCAAGAAGATCCCCTGGAGTAGGAAATGGCAACCCACTCTTGTATTCTTGCCTGGAAAATTCCATGGACAGAGGAGCCTGGCAGACTATAGACCCCAAGGTCACAAAGAGTCAGACAAAACTGAGCACACACACACAAAAAAAGACTTTAAGACATGAGAAAATCCCTAACATGAGAAATGAAATTTCTCGGTCTATTGTTCAGTCAAAGACTGTATACATTCTATGTCCAGGGTCCAAAGTGTGCTTGAGTCTCACTCTTTCGCATTATCCATGTGTTCCCAGATAACCACAACCATATTCAAAAAATCTCAACCTTTCCAAAAGAATAAGCAATATGGGGAATTCAAGTTATTGTCTTCCTCTCTTCCTGACATTGTGCCTTCACTATGTTTGAATAATTTTTTTTAAATTTTTTTCAGATAAGTATGAAGAAGAAAAAGGCAAGTCCCATTAGTGTATTGCTCTTTGTACCCACTCAAGTTTCATCTCTTTCTTTGACGTTGGTCTTCAACTGTCCATGATCAGTCTTCTCAACTCTAATGTCATCAAATGTTACATCCTTTTTTAATGGTGTTCTTATTGTAAATGAATTCTGCAGTTTTCAGGTGTTATGCAGTTTCCTCGTTACTATTTTTTTTTTTGGCTTGTCCTGTCCCTGCAATTTATGCACATACATATTTCCTCTCTACCACAGAAAAGTTTGTTGTAATTTCTAGCACAGTCTTGTAGTTTTAGAATTTCTGATTTGGAAGTTTTTTCCAAGATAGCATTTTGTCATTTACTTAAAATCCCTTCCTTGACATTAATGGGTTTTCCTGATGGCTCAAGGGGTAAAGAATTTGCCTGCAATGCAAGAGACACAGGTTCGATTCCTGGGTCAGGAAGATCCCCTGGAGAGGAAGTGGCTGCCCACTCCACTATTCTTGTTGGGAAAATCCCATGGACAGAGGAGCCTGGTGGGTTGTAGTCCACAAGGTCACAAAGAGTCAGACACAACTGAGCATGCATGCACTGACATTAATACTTGATTTTGCTTTCTTTCACGTGACTTAATTGAGGCATAAATTTAAATCACATTTACATAAAATACAACTATATATGATTCAGTTGAGAAAGGGTGGTGAATATAGGCACCAGAGAACCTAGCCCTACACATTCTGCAGGAACACAGCATTCTCAACTTCAATGTTTGTGGACTATATACGGTATTGCTTCCCCAGGCTTCCCAGGTGGCAAAATGGTAAAGAATCTGCCTGCCAATGCAGCCGATTCAAGAGACATGGGTTCAATCCCTGAATGAGATGGACCTCCTGGAATAGGAAATGGCAACCTGTTCCAGTATTCTTGCCTGAAAAGTCCCATGGACAGAGGAGCCTGGTGGGCTACTGTTCTTGGGGTCACAAAGAGTCAGACATGACTGAGTGACTGAGCACACATAGATAGCTTCCCCAGTAGAAGAACTGACCATATACCATCAGCAGTACTCAGAGGACTCTAAATATGAAAAACAGCAATAAAATTCTAAATAAGGACAAAAGGAATCTGGGAATATTGTATTAGGTGATTACCAGAATGTCTACATTTAAAATGTGTCTTCAATTCAGAAAACTTATTCATTTCCTCCTTCGCATTTCATTAAATACTAATCTCCTCAATAGTGCACTTTAAGCCAAATTTGTTTGTATTCATCTGTGTATTTGTGTGTGTGTGTGTGCACGCACGTGTGTGCCTAGTGTCAGTTCTTGTGCTTATGTGTGTGTGTCTGTATGCTGAATGTTTTAATTTCAAATATATGATTTTTAATAAATTTGAATTTTCTTCCTGTGTTTTTCACATGAGATTTACACTTTTTCCATTTTATTTTACAGAAGAACTTCAGCACAAATTTGGTAATACATCCGTAATATCCTTGTATGCCCAAAACACTTGAAAATGAGTACATTACTGATATTTTTAAAATTTCCCACCACCCCTCTGATATGCCATTGATTGCCTCACTTTTCTCTCGCATATCTACTCTTCTAACCTGAATTGCTTGTGACTTCTCCCCTATGTTCTCTTGTTTTGCTTTTTTTTTTCCAACAATAGTAATTTTACTTTTTCTTTCTTTTCATTGACACAATTCTAAATTTGAGAAACTGCAAATTCTTTTAACAGCGTGTAGAGGAGTTCTCTATCTTATGGAAATTTCAATGTCTCTACATCTCTTAGTTCTGAATTTTTATGCAGAAAGCATCAGAACTTATTGTTTGCTTTAGGTTTCTTTCTTTAAGTTTCTTAAAGTTTGTTTCATAAAACACCAATATATCCATTTAAAGATTAATATCCTCTTTTTAAATGACATTTTAGTTATTTTTTTATTTAAAAGGAAACAACTTAAGGATATATCTCTTTAATTTATGCAATGGCTTCAGCCTTCATGCAATGGCTGCTACAGCTAGTGTTTTGTACAAAGGGTGTTGTTTTATCTTTGTTTTGTTATATCTTTTTAACTAATTGTTGTCTATAATGAGTCTGCGTTTCCATTTCACTCTGAAAAGGTGATCAAAGTAAGATGTGGGGGTTCTTTGGCATGAGTTAAAACAGAAACTTACCAAAAACAGGTCATAGAATTACCGTTTGAGGAAAATGTGGCTATAGGTGTCTGAGAATCAACCCCTGAATTTTCTATGGAAGCATGCATTTGGTATTCTCTACTTCACTGTGGATGCTTTGTACAACATAGCTATAACATTGAGGGAATTATGTCTTTTATGTAGCAGCCAAAGAACTTATTAAAAGCAACCAGCCGAATACTGGTACCCCAAGAAATGTCCAAAAGATCAAGAATGTTTTTAATAGATCACAGACACAACTAATAGTCGAAAATTTTGCATAAGACGGTGAGTTTACTCCTTTTCTTCTATTAATTCTAACAAATATTCTCAGCTGCCAAACTCTGTTGGTACACACAGGTGTGTGTGTGTTTACCTACATCCTGGTTCCTTTAAGGATGCATGTGAAAATTTTAACTAACTTTACATTTCCCCTGTTTCTGTCCCATGAATTGATATGGATCTTCCCATTGTATTTTTCAGATGATCTTCAGAAAAAATGTGGTAAATTTCCCTGATAATCTTTATACTCCAATAAACCTCTAAAGGGGGCTCAGCGGTAAAGAATCTACCTGAAATGCAGGAGATCCCTGGATCCCGGTTCGATCCCTGAGTCTGGAAGATCCCCTGGAGGAGGGCATGGCAACCCATTCCAGTTTTCTCGCCTGCAGAATCCCATGGACAGAGGGCCTGGTGGGCTACTGTCCATAGAGTCACAAAGAGTCAGACACAACTGAAGTGACTTAGTACTCACACACACGCAAACCTCTAAAGGATCACTTTCTTTAAGCCTTTCACACTTCCTCTCTTGTTATCTATATGCCAATGTTGGCACCCCCTTATCTTGGATGTCAGCATTTCTCTGCCAATTATTTGTTTATAAAATCACCTATATGAAATTCTCTCCTCTTTACTTCCCCTACAATTAAATCTTGCCCAATCTAATTTTTTGTTCATTTCATATATCATTTCTCTATAAACATAGTCTGCTTCTATTATGCAAAATCTTGCCAGAGTTTCATACGGATTTTTGAGGTGAAGAGAATGAGACTGATGGGGACTTGGTTTTATTATGTATATATAGGCTTCCCTGATGGCTCAGACAGTAAAGAAACAGCCTGAGATGCAGGAGACCTGGGTTTGAACCCTGGTTTGGGAAAGTCCCTGGAGAAGGGAAAGGCTACCCACTCCAGTATTCTTGCCTGGAGAATTCCATGGACAGAGGAGCTTGGCGGGCTACAGTCCAAAGAGTGGGACACAACTGAGAACTAACACACACATGTATATATATTCTGGGAAATGGCTGTTAACTTACTAAATCTCTCGTGTGTTTCTGGTTCAGGAGCCATTGCCATGCAATTGATACTTCTGTGAACCATATGAGATGATCTATTCTACAAACTTGCTGAGTGACACATTTCCATCCATTTTCCTTTCAAAGACTCTATAAATTCAAATGCAATTCAGTGAATAATTTGGGGCTTTAGGCTCACCTTCCACTGCTCTGATCATCTACTAGCATATTCTCTAGGTACACATATATTTTGGATACTGTTTCCTGAGTTTTAATTATTCCATACCTCAGTAACTGTAATGTCTTTTCATCAGATTATTTGCACACAATTAGGAAAATCTGCAAGTACCTTATGTGCTTGTAGAAGGAGCTTACATATTAAGGGGAGTTCATCTAAAACATATTAGTCTATTTTGAAATTTCATGCAAAGCCATGAGAGACTACAGTTTTAGAAAACTCCTAAGAAATGGTTTATACTCACTACTAAAGCCGTTAAAAGTTCAACATCCTTCTTTTGCTGATAATTCACAATTATATTTTTGTTAAGATTGAATGGAATTAAGAAATTTATCTCTTAAATATAGGGAACAGGCTTCATAGGACTACTGCTACAGATTTAGATAGATGGATGCTTTCACTGAAGGTTTCCTCATGACATCTTAAGTACCTGATTCATGCATAGGGGCAGGACTGCAGTGTATTCAGAAAAAAAAGGAGGTCAGTGAATGAGGAATGATTATTATTGTTCAATCCAAAAGGAGCTCTGTTCCTCTTTCTCTCCTTGTGTCATTGCCCATATATTTTTTTTTTTTTCCATTTTGCACCAAGAGTTGGTGGGAATGGAATACAACATTGCCTCTGGTTGACCAAGTATCCTTTGGAAATCAGTGCTTCCAATTCTCAAAATATTAGTCATTTTGAACCATGGGGTGAACTAAGAAAAGACTCCAAGTTGCCAAAATATATTTATTATAAAGTAGTAAAATTCTTTGTATAATTTTATTTCATTTTATACCAAAGAAATAGACTCCTTAAAAATCTATCATCCTTCCTTTTTAATGACATTTCCCAGTTACAATTTTATTTTCAAAGGGAATGATGTTTAGGATTATATTTCTTTCATGCATGTAGGTATATTAACAGGACTACTATAATAGAACCAATGCAATACCAATGATGCATACTCTTTATCCAGAGGAAGTCCTGTTCTACCTCCTCCTTTTGTGTAATTTTTGTTTTCAGTTCCTTTTTCACCAGCAAGTAAACTGAAGTCAATAAAACGTTCTTCCTATGGGTGAAAAGGCCTTTGGATGGTATGGAGTCAATTCTCAGAAATGTCAGGTTGGGCCATAGAGTAAAGTATGGAAGTGTTTGAAATGTTGGCCATTGTCTCTTACTTACACTGGGCTCTTTTTTGGGATGAGTTCTTTTTCCTGTTATTTTATCAATAATTGTGAAAAGGAAAATAGCAAGTCCTATTCATGTATTTCTCTGTGAATCTAGTTACGGTCTCATTCTTTTCTCATACCTTTGTCTTCAGGTATGCTTTGGAGGGCTTCCCTGTTGTCTCAGACAGTAAAGAATCAAACTCCAATATTGGAGACCTGGGTTCTCTCCCTGGGTTCAAAAGATTCCCTGGAGAAGGGCATGGCAACCCACTCTAGTATTCTTGCCTAGAGAATCCCCATTGACAGAGGAGCCTGGAGGGCTACAGTTTATGGGGTTGCAAAGACCAGGACACGACTGAGCGACTAAGCACAGCAATGCTTTTGAAGTGGTGGAATATTCACAGAAAACTGTGAAAGTTTTGTCCAATATGTGCCCAAAATATTTGATTTCAGCCCCCCACTACTTGTGTTCATTGCTTCATTTTCTTGTTTCACGTGATCTAATTAAGATGAGCTTCTTGTCAACATGAATTGTAATAGAAACTCATAAAATATGAGGTTATATTGTGGCATCCATTGACAAAAATTGTTGTGAATAGTTACCCAGCAATTAAAAGCCTATGGCTTCTCAAGGAGCAGTGGTTCAGGATACTCTGATTCAGTGTATATGGTGACCTTATATAATGGAGCAACAATAAAATGACAATTGACAATATATTTGCTGCTGCTGCTGCTAAGTCGCTTCAGTTGTGTCCGACTCTGTGTGACCCCATGGACTGCAGCCTACCAGGCTTCTCCATCCATGGGATTCTCCAGGCAATAACACTGGAGTGGGTTGCCATTTCCTTCTCCAATGCATGGAAGTGGAAAGTGAAAGTGAAGTCACTCAGGTGTGTCCAACTCTTAGCGACCCCATGGACTGCAGCCTACCAGGCTCCTCCATCCATGGAATTTTCCAGGCAACAGTACTGGAGTGGGGTGCCATTGCCTTCTCCCACAATATATTTAGTAGCAGTCAATAAACCTATTATAGCAAGCGTACTGAATAATTAAAGCCTGAATCATGTCAAGTGGCACTATGAACATGTGGAAAAGTTAACTACCAAAAATATTATCCAAAAAAAAATTTTATTGCCTCAGAAAATTCTCTTATTTTATTCCTTTTACTCTCTCTCTTTTTTTTTTTTTTTTTTTTTAGAATATACTCTGGGTAGAAGAGAGCAGCTTTTTTCAGCCACTGTGGGTATGTTTATTTCTTTGTGCTCAGTGTTGTCTGTATACATATGTGTGTGTATGTTTTTATGTGTATCCCAATACCTTGACCATTGCATTCAGAGGTTTCAAATTTTTTATTTTCTTTCATGTGTGTTTCCATGGTATTTACATAAGTTTTCCATTTCATTTTTCAGATAATATTTGTGAAAAACTTGGTAAGCTTCTCTACAAAATCTTTGTTCCTTTAACTCTTTAAGGACTACCCCATTGGTGTCTATAACAGTCCACACCCTTTCTTATCTATGCTTTCCATTGGCTCTCCTTCTCCTCCTGGATGTTAAATCTTGGATATGAACTTCTCTGATTAATTTCCTCTTATTGTTGTTCTTTTTGGTTCCACCATTCTTATTTCATCTTTTTTCTACTGTTGTTCTTAGGATCTATACCTTTTATTTCCTATAATAATGGGTTTGGTTCTCTTCCAGAGAGTTTTCTATAATACATTATGAATTTTTTGAGATGAAGGTTATGAGATTAATAGGTCCATGGTTTCTACTCTCTCTTTCTTTCCTGGGACAAGTTCATTATATTGGATCTTTTCACTTATCCAAGTTGAAAAGACCATTCCTATACTACTCAACTTTAAAACATGAAAAACTTCCAAAAGCCAAGAATGAAATTTCTCCATCTATTGTATTATCAAAAATTTTATAAATTCATTAGTCTGGAGTGTGCTTGGATCTTATTCTTTCCTGTCCTTGATTATCTTATCCATATATTCCCAGTTATACTACAGCTACATTCCAAAAATTTTTTAGCCCTTTCCCTTTCCATCTATAGTAAATATTCTCTGTACTTTTGCATTTTTATTCACACCAGTTTCATTCTTCACACTAAAATATCTTTTCAATGTGTGAAGAAGAACCTTAAACCTTAATAAAAGAATGTATATTACACATCTTTTAATTCAGAAATTTTTATGTGAATAAGTGTTAAAGCTCTCATCCTAGGATATTTTCAATAAAGCACTAATAAAATCATAAAATTTTTAACATCTTCCTTTTCTTTTTAATTGAAGTGTTGTTAATTTGCAGTTATATATTCATTTATACATGCTTCCCTGGTGGCTCAGATGGTAAAGAATCTGTCTGCAATGTGGGAGATCCAGATTCAATCCCTGGATCAGGAAGATCCCCTGGGGAAGGGAAAGGCTACCCACTCTAGTATTCATGCCTAGAAAATTCCATGGACAGAGGAGTCTGATAGGCTACAGTCCATGGGGTTGCAAAGAGTCAGATATGACTGAACAACTAACACACACACACATACATTTAGATACATGTATTATATATACATTCTTATTCTTTCCACCATATTTATTACCAAATACTACATATAGTTCCCTGTACTATACAGTAGAACCTTATTGTTTATTTATTTTACATAATACCTTTTTGTATCTGCTAATCCCAAACTCCTAATTTATCTCTTCTCTCCTACTCCCCTTTGGTAACCATAGTTTATTTTCTGTATCTCTGAGTCTGTTTGTTTTGTAAATAAGTTCATTTGTATAATGTTTTAGACTCTAAAGTGATATTATGCAATATTTGTCTTTCTCTGTTAGGACTTGCTTCACTAAGTATAATAATTTCTAAGTATATCCATGTTGCTGCAAATGCTGTTATTTCTTTCTTTCTCATGGCTGAGTAATATCTCATTTTTATATATATATATATATATATATATATATATATATACACACACACATATGTGTATATATACAACCTTTTCTTTATCTATTCATCTGTCAATGAACACTTAGTTTACTCCTTTGTCTTGGCTATTGTAGATAGTGCTTTAATGAACATTGGAGTGCATGTATCTTTTTGAGTTACAGTTTTGGCCTAGGAGTGGGATTTTTTATTTTTTAAGAAAACTCCATACCGTTCTTCATTGTGGTACACCAGTTTATATTCCCACCAACAGTGTGACAGTTCCCCTTTCTCCACACCCCCTCCAGCATTTACTATTTGTAGATTTTTTGATGGCCATTCTGACTGAAGTTGAGATGATATCTCATTTTAGTTTTGATTTGCATTTGTCTAATAATTAGCAACACTGATTATTTTTTCATGTGCTTGTTGGCCATCAGTATGTCTTCTTTGCAAAATGTCTATTTAGGTCTCCTCCCTATTTTTTGATTAGGTTGTTTTGGATTTTTACTATTAAATTGTATGAGTTGTTTGTATATTATAGAAGTTAAGTCCTTCTTGGGAAAGTCACATTGTTTGCAATTATTTTCTCTTAGTCTATATATTGTATTTTCATTTTGTTTCCTTTGCTAAACAAAAGCAAAGCTGATTAAGTCCAATTTGTTAAATTTTGTTTTTATTTCTTTTACCTTTATTTCTTTGACCTTAAAATATGGCTATAAGTTATGCCAGAGAATGTTTTCCCTATGTTCTCTTCTAGGAATTTTATGGTGTTATGTCTTATATTTAGGTCTTTAAGGCATTTGAGTTTATTTTTGTGTATGGTGTGAGCAAATATTCTAACTTCATTGATTTATATGGCTGTCCAGCTTTCCTAAGGCCACTTGCCAAAGAGACTGTCTTTTCCCCATTGTATATGCTTGCCACTTTTGTGGAAGATTAATTGACCATAAGTGTGCAAATTTATTTCTGGGCTTTCTATTCTGTCCCATTGAACTATATGTCTGTTTTAGTGCCAATAACATCCTTCTTTTCAAATGATATGTCAATTATATTTTGGTTTACTGATTGAATGCAATTTTGGAACACTTATCTTTAATGTGGGTAGCAGGTTTCTTATGACAAACTGCTATAGAAAGAGTTTTTGACAAGAGTGGTACTTTTACTGTAGGGTTTCCATCACATTTTAAGTTCCTGTCTCATTAATGTAAGCTTGCTTGTCTTTTATTCTGCAAAGCTAAGTTTAATGTAATATCAGTGATTGGTAAGGCTTATCTCAGAGGAAGTACTACACTAACTTCAGTCATGATTTCATTCCTTATATTAATTCCTGTCACACAAATGGCTCGGAGAGGTAAAACAATCTTCTCTCTCATGGGTTACATGACCTTTGGGAGCCTTTGCATCTAGTTCTTAGCAAGGTGGGTTTAGTTTTAACAAAAAGAATTAACAATATGGGGAAGTCAAATTATTGTCCTTCTCTCTTCCTAACATTGTGCCTTCTTTATGTTTGAATAATTTTATTTTTCTTTTTTCAGATAAATATGAAGAGGAAAAAGGCAAGTACAATTAGTGTATTACTCTTTGTATCCATTCAAGTTCATCAGTTTCTTTGACATTGGTCTTCAACTCACCATGATCAATTTTCTCAATTCTAATGTACATAGAGCTTTATATACTTCTTTTTCATGGTGTTCTTATTGTAAATGAAGTCTGAAATCTTTAAGTGTAATCACCTTCCTGACTACTATTCTCTTTGGTTTGTCCCATCCCTGCAATTTATGTCCATTCATATTTCCTTTCTGCCAAGGAAATATTCTTTGTAATTTTCTAGCAAACTTCTGTAGTATTTAAAATTTCAGATTTGAAAACTTTTTCAAGATAGCTCCAATCATTTCATTTTAAAAGTCCTTTCTTAAAAGCTCTGGGGTAATCTTATTTGAATCCCCAGGATCAACCTCAAGTCACTTGGACCAGGGGGACCAAAGAGACTTTGGTATCTCTGTTCAGGGAAGTTGCAGTGAGCATCAGGGCATGCTGTGCTCCCAGGATGGGTATTTTGGAGATGACAGGTTTCTTATCTTGGCCTCCTGAGCCCTGTGGAAGTCTCCTGTAGGGCCTCGTGCAGTCCAGTGGTTGGTAGAAAGTAAGCTTTCCTGTGTTCCTGGTGGTATTGTTGTGATGCCCACTCAAGAGAGATCCCTGGGCCCACTATTCAGTTCAGTTCAGTTGCTCAGTCGTGTCTGACTCTTTGCGACCCCATGAATCGCAGCACACCAGGTCTCCCTGTCCATCACCAACTCCCGGAGTTCACTCAGACTCACGCCCATCAAGTCGGTGATGCCATCCAGCCATCTCATCCTCTGTTGTCCCCTTCTCCTCCTGCCCCCAACCCCTTCCAGCATCAGAGTCTTTTCCAATGAGTCAACTCTTCGCATGAGGTGGCCAAAGTACTGGAGTTTCAGCTTTAGCATCATTCCTTCCAAAGAACACCCAGGGCTGATCTCCTTTAGGATGGACTGGTTGGATTTCCTTGCAGTCCAAGGGACTCTCAAGAGTCTTCTCCAACACCACAGTTCAAAAGCATCAATTCTTCAGCGCTCAGCTTTCTTCACAGTTCAACTCTCCCATCCATACATGACCACTGGAAAAACCATAGCCTTGACTAGACTGACCTTTGTTGGCAAAGTAATGTTTCTGCTTTTCAATATGGTATCTAGGTTGGTCATAACTTTTCTTTACTGACTAGGAAATGGTTCTTTTTTTTTTTAATGATTTTTGAGTACTGGTTTTTTAGACCATTACCTCAGTACATTTAAAAAACTTAAGTCAGCATTGTCTTCCAGTGTTAAAGTCACCCCTCACCTCTGTGTTGAACTAAGGTGTCAGTCAATACGAAGGAATGGAACATCCACCCTGAACCAATTCCATTATGTGCTAATTCATACTATTTTAAATTGTATGTATTTTGATAAGCAGACAAACTTAGATTTAAAATTCTTAAAAGCACATTTATTGTAATAAGAATTGTTATGTATTAATACTGCAGTTTTCAATAAAGATTGACTTGCAAAAAAATTTCTTTCTTGACTTTAGTATTTCATTTCCCTTCTTTCATGTGATTTTATTGAAGCATGAGTTAAAATTATATTCATATAAAATACAGTTATGCATGAAGCTGTTGAGAAAACACAGTGACTACATCTGTAATCTACAGGTCTTACAGGAGCAATAGTTCAGCATTGTTCACTTTAGTGTTTGTGGATTATATATAGCAGAGCTTTCTCAATATAAGTATTGACTATTCATCATTAGCCAAATCATAAAACTCATTAAAGATAAAAAACTGAATAATTAAAAACTAAGATCAAGGAGATTACTAAAAATTGTGTCAAGTAATTACCAGAGCTATGGTTCTTAAAATGTTTCTTTAAATTGCAAAACTTATTCATGCCTTCTGCTTTGTTTCACTAAAAGCTACTTTATCCTCAAAAGGGTACTTTGATCCAAGTTCATCAGCATTTATCTGAATGTGACTGAATGAGTATTTATGATTTCTTGAGTTTGTGTTTGTCTACATCCTAATGATTTTAATGTTAAATACATTTTTTTCAATAAATTCAAATTTTCTTCCTGTGTCTTTCCATAGATTGACATTGATTTTTTCCATTTTATTTTTCAGAAGATCTTCAGCACAAATTTGGTAACATATCTTTGACATCCCTTTATGCCTAAAATGCTTGAAAATGACTGATTTCCTGATGTTTTTAAACATTTCCACCATTCTATCAATATGCCATTCATTGCCTCACTCGTCTGCATGCCTACACTTCAAACCTGAATCTTTACTTATAGATTTTCTCTTCTTTTCTCTCTTCTTTGTCCTTTCAAAGTTTATATATATTCTGATAACATTCAAAGATCAAGGGCTATTTTTCCACTTATTTTGAACTTATTATACAAATGTTCTTGAGCATACATGGATTTCATATATAAGTTTTTGAATTTTTTAAATTTCCAACAATAATAACTCTATTTTCTCTTTTAATTAACACTGTTGTTGATTTAAGAAACTGCAATTCCTTTTACTGATACATAGGAGTATTCTTTATCTTATAGAAAGTTCAATTTCTCTACATCTCTCAGTTCTGAATTTTTATACAGAAAAGACCAGAACCTATTGCCTGCAATGTTTCTTAAAGCTTATTTCATAAAACACTAATTTATCCAATTAAGATAAATATCTTATTTTTAAATTATAGTTTCAGCCATATTTTTGTTTTCAGAGGGAATAGAATTTAGGGATATATTACTTTAATACAGGTTAATGACTGCTATGGCTAATGCTGTTTTATCATTGGATTTTCATCTCTTTTAAACTAATTCTCACCCATAATGAGTCTGGGTTTTCATATTATTCTGAAAAGATGACTTAAAATAAGATATGGTTCATTTTGGCATAAGTTAAAATAGAAACTCAACAAAAACAGGTCATGACATCACTGTTTCATGAAAATGTTTATACAGGTATCTGAGCACCAATCCCTGAATCTTCTCTGGAAGCATGGGTTCAGAATTCTCTACTTCACTATTTGTGGATACTTTATACAAAATAGCTACAATCTAAAAGAAATTTATTATTTCTTTTTCCTAGCATCCAAAAACAGAATTCTAGTATCCCATGTAATGTACAAATAAAAATTTTAAAAGATCACTGACACAACCAATAACCCTATAATGCTTGCACAAGGCAGTAACATTGCTCCTTTTCCTTGTAGTAAATTTTGACCAGTGTGCTCAGCTTTCAGACACAGTTGGTATATGTGTGTGCCTGCACATAGGTGTGTTTGTGTATGTCTGTGTTTGTATGAATCCTGGTATGTTCATCTTTGCATATGAATTTTTCTCTGCTTACAAGTTTTTTCACTGTTTCTGTGCCATGGTATTGACAAGAACTTTTCCATTGTATCTTTCAGATGACCTTCAGAAAAAGTGGGGTAAATTTCCCTGACAATCTTTCTGCTTCAGTAACCTTCTAGATGGTCACTTTCTCAGTGCCTATACTTTCCAGTCTCTTTAACTATATACCAGCTGTTGATCCCCCTACTATGGGATGTTGACCCATCCTTATCCAATTAGTTTATAAAATCAATCATATGGAGTTCTCACTTATTCTCTTTCCTTGCCCTTAAACATTGCCCAATTCTACTTTTTTTTTTTTCATTTAACATATTGTCTTTATACAAACATTGTTTCCAACAATCATTAGAGCCTTACGAGAATTTCATTATGAATTTTTTGATGTGAAAGGGATGACATTGATGAGAACTTACTTTACATCATATAATTTGTTTTCTGGAAAATGGCTACTATGTTACTACTTATCTCATGTATTTCTAGTTCAGGGACATTACTACTATACAGTCGATACCTCCAAAACCTTATGAAATGAGCTAAGTCTACAAACTTGCTAAGTGACACACCTCCATCCATTCTTCTCTCAAACTGTGTAAACGCAAATGTAACTCTTGGAATACTTTGGGCTTGAGACTCCCTTTCACCTGTTCAGATTATTTGCTCACATATTCTATAGGCATACATATATTTTAAATACTATTTTCCAAGTTTAAATTATTTCATACTGTAGTAATTGTGATGTAATTTTATTACTTTATTTGGACATGATGGGGAAAAATTGAAATACCTTAAATATTTATAGGACTTTATATATTAGGGATTTCATTTATAACATACTAGTCTATTTTGAAATTTTCATGTGAATGGCCTGAGAGGCTAAGTCTTAGAATATTCCTAAGAGATGGTTAATAACTCACTGCTAAAGCCAATAAACGTTTAACATCCTTCTTTCATTAATGATATTTACAGTTATATTTTTGTTAAAGACTGAATGGAATTAAGGAATATATCTCTTTCACACATAGACCAGGATTCATACAAGTACTGCTAAAGATATAGATTTAGATGGAAGAGTACTTTCATTGTAGCTTCTTTATGACCTGAATATGGGCAGAACTGCATTCTATTCTTAAAAACAAAAAGAGGGGCCAAAGAAAGATGAAAGACTGTTACTGTTTATCTCAGAGATGTCTAATTCCTCTCTTTGTATTATCTCCCATCTATGTTCATTTTGCACCAAAATTTCCATGGGAAAAAAATACATTACCTATAATTGGCAAGATGTCTTTTGGAAATTGGTGCCTTTAGATCTAAAAATACTGGTCATTTTGAACCATGGGCTATTCTTTTGCTTTATACTTCATTAAGTCCTTAAAATTTTCCTCCTTTTCTGATGACATTTTTCAATTATGATTTTGCTTTCAAAGGGAATGCTTTTAGGATTATATTTATTTGATATATGTAGCAGGATTTCTCTGACTACTGTAACATGTCATTTGGACAGAGAAGTAATTGTGCTCTTTATTTCTTCACCTCATTTTAGGTAAGTCTCTTAAGTATGATTGTGGGTGTGCAGTTGATTCTGAGAAGCAAAAGTCTCAGTGAAACACCAGGGACAGATGCTGTTTTCCAAGAGGAAAACATGCTACTGCCTCCCATGGTGTCATATACCTTCTGATTCCATTTTGAACCAGTAGGAAAATGGAAATCAATAAAACTTTCACTGATTGGTGATATGACCTCCAGATGACATGGAGTCAATACTCAGAAATATGAGTCAGGTTGAGCCAAATAGTAAAATATAGAAAAGTTTGAAATTTTGGCCCTTGTTCCTTCTTCACATCAGAACCTCAACTGGAATGAATTTTCAGTTCTTTTTCCTGTTAATTTATATGAAATACGAAGAGGAAAATGTCAGTCTTATCCTTTTATCATATCTTTATCTTCAGGTCTCTATGACCATCTTCCTCAAATCCAACATTTGCATATTTTTACATAGTCTGTCTCATTATCCAATCTTTCCAACTGAAATTCATCATCTTTATTTTTCACTCAGTTTCTTCCATCATAATTTCTTGGCTTTGTCCTGTCCATTCAACTGGAACAAACAGACACTTTCTGCCATATAAATTTTATTAATCATATACATTTGAAGTGATGGAATGTTCAAGGACTGGTGTGAAAGTTTTGTCCAACATGTGCCCTGGATATTTGATTTCAACTCCCTCATTACTTGTGTTCATTGCTTCATTTGTTGTTTCACATGATCTAATTAAGATGAGCATCTTTTCAACATGAATTGTAATAAAAATTCACAAAATATAAGGTTATGTTGTGACACCTATTGACAAAAATGTTGTAAATCATTATCCAGGAATTAAAATCCTGTGGTTTCTTGAGGAGGAGTGGTTCAGGATACTCTGAGTCAGTGTTTGTGGTGATTTTATATAATGGAGCTACAACAAAATGAGAGTTAGCAGCATATATTTAATAGCAGCCAATAAACCTATTAGAGCAAGCATACTGAATAATTAAAACCTTAATTATGCCAGATGACACTATGAGCATGTGGAAAAGTTAACTACCAAAAATACTATTCCAAAAAGTCTTATCCATTCAGAAAATTCTCTTTGTTCATTTTTATTTCTTTCTTTTTTGTAGCACATAATCTGGATAGAATGGAGAAGCTTTCAGCTACTGTGGGTGTGTTTACATTTGTGCTTGATATTGTCTGTGTGTGTGTGTGTGTATGCTTTTATCTGCATCCAATACTTTGGCCATTGCATTCAGATTTTTCAAAAATTTTATTTTTCTTTGTATGTGTTTCCATGGTATTTACAAGAGTTTTTTCATTTTATTTTTCAGATGATATTTGTGGAAAACTTGGTAAGATCCTCTGAGAAATCTTTGCTCCTTTAACTCTTTAAGGACTACATCTTTGGTGTCTGTAACAGTCCCCACCCTTTCTTCTCTGTGCCCTCCATTAGCTCTCCTTCTCGTGAATGTTCACTCTTGAATTTGAACTTCTCTCTTAATTTCCTCCCATCGTTGTTCCTTTTTTGCCCACCATTTCATTTTTTTTGTTGTTGTTCTCATATCCTATACCTTTTCTTTCCTATAACAATGGGTTTGTCTGTCTTCCAGAGACTTTCTGTAATGCATTATGAATTTTTTGAGATGAAAGCAATGAGATTAACAGGTCCATGATTTTCACTCTCTCTTTTTGGGGCTGGTCTATATAGGATCTTTTCATTTATCCAACTTGAAGAAGCCATTACTGTGCTACTGTGGTGGTCTTATCTCAGAGAAAGTCCTGTGCTAACATTAGTCCTGATTCCATTCCCTATATTAATTCCTTTTGTACAAATGGCTGGGCAGAGATAAAACAATCTTCCCTCTCATGGGTTGCATGTACTTTGGAAGTTTGGTTACAGTTCTTAGAAAGGTGCATCCAGTTTTAACAAAAGAATAAGCAATGTGAGGAATTCAAATTATTATCCTCCTTCTTCCTAACACTGTGCCTTCATTATGTTTCAATAACTTTATATTATTTTTTTCAGATAAGTGTGAACATGACAAAGGCAAGTCCTATTATTATATTATACTCTGTGCCTACTCAAGTTTCATGTGTTTCATTGACATTGGTTTTCAGTTCTCCATGATCACCTCCTTCAACTCCAATGTACGTAGACCTTTACATCACTTTTTTGTCATGCAGTTTTTGCTTTTTCGTGATGTCTGTAATTCTTAGATGTTACTCAGTTTCCTCATTACTTTTTCTTTGGTTTGTCCTGTCCTTTCCATTTATGCACATATATGTTACCTTCTTCAAGGAGTATTAGGAGTAATCTTTTAGCAAGGTTTAGTCATTTTAAAATTTTCTGATTTGAAAGTTTTTCCAAGATGAAAGTGAAAGTGAAGTTGCTCGGTCGTGTCCGACTCTTTGTGACCCCAGGGACTGTAGCCTACCAGGTTCCTCCATCCATGGGATTTTCCAGGCAAGAATACTGGAGTGGGTTGCCATTTCCTTCCCCAGGGGATCTTCCTGACCCAGGGATCGAACCCAGGTCTCCCGCATTGCAGGCAGACGCTTTTACCCTCTGAGCCACGAGGGAAGCCCATAGTTTGCATCATTTAATTTAAAATTCCTTCCTTGACATTGATACTTCATTTGCCTGATACACATGAACTTACAAAACAGAAAGAGATTCACAGAGTTGGAGAACAAACCTATGGTTGATGGTGGGAGGAAAGTGGAGAAGGGGTAGTTGGGGAGTTTAGGATGGATATGTATACACTGCTATGTTTAAAATGGATAGCCAACAAGGACCTACTGTATAGCTATACAGTATGGAACTCTACTTAATGTTATGTGGCAGCCTGGATGGGAGAGGAGTTTGGGGGAGAATTAAAACATGGCATGTATGGCTGTGCGTCTTTGCTGTTCATCTGAAGCTGTCACAACATTGTCAATCAGCTGCTGTTGCTGCTGCTGCTGCTGCTGCTAAGTGGCTTCAGTCACGTCCCTATGGACAGCAGCCCACCAGGCTCCTCTGTCCACGGGATTCTCCAGGCATCAGCTATACCTCAATATAAAACAAAAGGTTTAAAAGTAAAAGCAAACAAACAAAAAAAACTTATTTTCCTTTCTTTCATGTGACCTTATTGAGACATGAGTTAAAACCATATTCACATAAAATACAGTTATATATGTTTCAGTTGAGGGAAATGGTGATAGAGGCCCCCTTGACCCTCACCCTACACATTCTCTAGGAACTCAGCACTCTGTATATACATCAGTGTTTGTGGATTATACATAGTTTCCCCAACAGAAGTGACCATATAAGCACCAGTCAGAGGACTCTCTAGAGATGAAAAACTGAGCAACAAAATTCTAAATAAGGACAAAAGGAATCTGGAAAAATTGTATTAGTAGTTATCAGAATCTCTGTTTTTAAAAATGTGTCCTTGATTCAGAAAATGTATTCATCTCCACCTTTGTGTTTCATTAAATACTCGTTTCTTCAATAATGCACTTTAAACCAAATTTGTTCACATTGTCTGTGTATTTGTGTGTTTTTGTGAGTGTGTATGTGTCTTCCTGGTGTGAGTTCTTGCATTTATGTGTGTGTGTCTGTATCCTAAATGCTTTAATTTTAAATACATGCTTTTTAATAAATTTAAATTTTCTTCCTGTGTTTTCCCCATGAGATTTACACTGATTTTTCCTTTTTATTTTACAGAAGAACTTCAGCACAAATTTGGTAACATATCTCTGACATCTCTTTATACCCAAAACACTTGAAAATACATTCCTGATGTTTTTAACATTTCCCTTCATTCTTCTGATATGTCATTCACTGTCTTACTCTTTTCCTGGCTGATTACTATCCTAACTTGAATTTTTTAATATAATTTTATTTATTTTAATTGGAGGCTAATTACTTTACATTTGAAGGAATAAGGAAGAGAGAAAGTAGGGGAAAGCCATTACTTTCTTTCTTCCTTGTTCTTTCAAATGTTCTCAGGTATAATGTGTTTGACATAATTTTTTGGAATTTTAAAAATTTCCAATTGAATTTATATTTTGTCTTTTAATTAACACAGTTGCTAATTTAAGAGACTGCAATTCCTTTTACTGATGTGTAGGAGTATTTTCTATCTTATGGAAAACCCAATGTCTCTACATCTCTCAGTTCTGAATTTTTAGGCAGAAAGAACCAGAAACTATTGTCTGCAATGTTTCCTAAAGCTTTTTTCATAAAACACTAATATATCCATTTAATGATTAATATCCTCTTTTTAAATGAATTTTTTGAATCATATTTTTGCTTTTAGAGGGAATAGAATTTAGAGATATATCTCTTTAATATAGGGAGTTCTGTTCAGTTCAGTGGCTCGGTCGTGTCTGACTCTTTGTGATGCCATGAATCACAGCTCGCCAGGCCTCCCTATCCATCACCAACTCCCGGAGTTCATTCAAACTCATGTCCATCGAGTTGGTGATGCCGTCCAGCCATCTCATCCTCTGTTGTCCCCTTCTCCTCCTGCCCCCAATCCCTCCCAGCATCAGGGTCTTTTCCAATGAGTCAACTCTTCGCATGAGGTGGCCTAATCAGCTTTAACATCAGTCCTTCCAATGAGCACCCAGGACTGATCTCCTTTAGAATGGACTTTAGAATTGGATAGGGAGTAGCCTTCATGTAAGGGCTGCTACAGCTAGTGTTTTGCACAAAGGAGTGCTGTTTTATTTGGTTTTTCATCTCTTTTAAGCTAACTCTTGCCCATAATGAGTCTGGGTTTTCATATTATTCTGAAAAGGTGATCAAAATAAGATGTACTTCATTTTGAGATAGGTTAAAATAGAAACTTGCCAAAAACAGATCATAAATCATTGTTTTATGAAAATGTTTATACAGGTGTCTGAGAACCAATCCCTGAATTTTCTCTCAAGGTGTGGGTTCATTATTCTCTATTTCACTGCTTGGGAATACTTTATACAGCATAGCTGCAACATGAAGGGAATTGATTATTTCTTTTTCCTAGCAGCCAAAGAACTTATTAAAGGCAACCAACAGAATACTAGTATCTAATGTAATGTCCACATAGATGAAGAATAACTTTAAAAGATCATGGACAAAACTAATAGTCCTGAAATTCTTGCACAGGCAATAAGTTTATTTCTTTTACTCCTATTAAATTTTTGTTTAATTTTGTGAGCTTTCAGACACTATTATTAATAGTATAAGTGCATATGTCTGCACACATGTGTGGGGATGTGTATGTTTGTCTGCGTTTTGGTATCTTCACCATTGCATGTGAATTTTTCACTACTTTTAAATCCCCCTGCCCTTTTCTGTGCCGTAATATTGACATGGATCTTTCCTTTTTATTTTTCAGGTGACCTTCAGAAAATATGTGGTAAATTTCTCTGACAACCTTTTTACCAAAATAACCCTCTAAATGAATCCTTTCTCAGTGCCTTTAATATTCCCTTTCTTTTTATCTCTATGGCAGTGTTGACCCCCTTTTCCCAGATGCTGATCCTTCCCGGTCTATTATTTGTTCATAAAATCACCCATATAAATTTCTCACTTTTTCTTTTTCCCTACCTTTACATCTTGCCCAATTCTTTTTCTTTTTTCATTTCACATAATTATACATTATATACATTATCTTCTTTCATCCAGACTGTGGTCAGTTATATTATAAATTTGGGATAAACATGATAAGATTAATGGGGACATGGTTTTCATTATATTTTTTTTTTCTGGAAAATGCCTGTTAAGTTAGTACATATCTCATATATTTCCAGTTGAGGGACCATTACTAGGCAATTGATACCACCACAAACCTTATGAGATGAGCTAAGTCTACAAATTTGCTGAGTCATGTCCCTTAATACATTGTACTTGCAAAGATTGTGTAAATTAAGATATAATTCATTGAACCATTGTGGACTTTAGGCTTACTTGCCCTGCTCTGTCCAGTTCCTAACATATTCTCTATGTTTACAGATATTTTAAATACTATTTCCCGAGTTTAAATTATTTCATACCATAGTAATTATATTATCTTTTCATTGCATTATTTGCCCACAATTGGGGGGGAAATGCAAGTTCCTTGTTTGTAGAAGAACTTAATATATTAATGCAAATTCACTTGTGTTAGTTTATTTTGAAATTTTATGCAAATAGCAAGAGAGGCTACAGTCTTAGAATACTTTTAGTGAAAGTGAAAGTCAGTCAATTGTGTCTGACTCTTTGCAGCCCCATGGACTGTAACCCTCCATGCTCCTCTCTCAGTGGGATTCTCCAGGAAACAATACTGGAGTGGGTTGCCATTTCCTTCTCTCGGGAATCTTCCCAACCCAGGAATCGAACCCAGGTCTCCTGCATTGCAGGCAGATTCTTTACAGTGTGAGCTACCAAGGAATACTCTGAAGAGAGGATTAATGACTTAGTACTAAAACTTACATGTTTAACATCTTTCATTTGCTAATGACATTCACAATTGTATTTTTGTTACAGATTAAATGGAATTAAGAAATCTATATCTTTTCTTTATATCTATATCTTTAATATATGGCACAGGTTTCATAGGACTACTGCTACAGACTTAGATAGATGGGTGCTTTCACTTAAGGCTTCCTGGTGACATCTTGAGTACCTGACACATGAATCAGGTCACATTGCCTTGGATTCTGTAAAATTAAAGGTAGGACAAATGAATGATGACAAATTATTAATTTTTAACCCAGAGGTTCTCATCCCTTCTCTACTTCCTCTCCTTGTATCATTGCCCATCCTTTTTTCATTTTGCACCAAGAGTTGGTGGGGATGAAGTACAGCATTTCTTCTGGTTAGCCAAGTGTCCATTGAAAATCAATGCTCCCAATTCTCAAAATAATGATCATTTTGAACCATGACCTGCACTAGGAAAGGGCTATAAGTTTCCTTCTTCTTCTATCAGAATGTAGCCAACATTTGTTTCCTTTGGCTTTGTTTTTACCCCACTGACAAAATCGTTAAAGGTTTAACGTTCTTATTTTCTAAAGATATTTTCTAGTTATAAATTTGTTTTCAAAAGAAGCAGGTTTTAGGAACTTATTTTTTCATGCATGTAGCAGATTTCATGGAATCTGGAGAAAATGGTGATTGCCTCTTTACTTCTTCATTTCATTTTAAGGGACTCTTTTGTGTATGAGTGTGCCTTTGCAATTTACTCTGTGAAGGAAGGCCCAATGCAACACTGATGATCACTGTTTATCGTAGAGGAAGTCCTATTCTACGTCCTGTCATGGTGTCGTATCTCTTCTCATTTCCCTTTACACCAGCAGGTGAATGGAAGTCAATAAAACTTTCCTCTGATTGGTGAGATGGCTTTTGGATGATATGGAGTAATTTCTCAGAAACATGGGTCAGGTTGAGTCACAGAGTAAAAATGGAAGTGTTTGAAATTTGGACCCTTGTCTCTTCCTCACATCGGGCCCTCATTTGGATGAATTTGAGTGCTTTTCCCAGTTACTTTTATTGGCTTCCTTGGTGGCTCAATGGGTAAAGAGTCTACGTACAATACAAGAGACCTGAGTTTGATCCCTGGGTTGGGAAGATCACCTGGAGAAGGAAATGGCAACCCACTCCAGTACTCTTGCCTGGGAGAGTCCATGGACAGAGAAGCCTGGCAGGCTGCAGTCCATGGGGTCTCAAGAGTTGGACATAACTGAGCAGTTGAAATTTTGGCCCTTGTCTCTTCTTTACATTAGGAACTCATTTTGGGTGAATTTGAGTTTTTTCCTGTTATTTTTATCAATAATTGTGAAGAGGAAAACAACAAGTTCCATTCAAGTATTTACCTGTGAGCATAGTTATAGTTTCATCCTTTTCTCATACTTTAGTCTTCAGGTCTCTATGAATATTTTCCTCAAATCCAAAATTTGCATATTTCTATATAGTTTTTCCTGGAGGAGAAAATGCTAACCCACTCCAGTATTCTTGCCTGGAGAATGCCGTGGACAGAGGAGCCTGGCGGGGTACAGTCCATGGGGTCACAAAAGAGTCGGACATGACTGAGCAACTGAGCACGATGTAGTTTTGTCTCAAAATGAAAATTGACAATATATATTTAGTAGCAGCCGATGAACTATTAGAGAAACCATACTGAATCAGTAAATCCTAAATCATGTCAAATGGTTTAATGAACATGTGGAAAAGTTAACTACTAGAAATATTACTCCTAAGAATTTTTATCCATTCAGCAAATTCACTTAGTTTTTGCTTTTTCTTTCATTTTTAGTAGGAAATATCCTGGAGATAAGGGAGCAGCTTTCGGCCACTGTTGGTGCGTATATTTTTTGTGCCTGATGTTTTTTGTGTGTCTGTGTGTTTGTGTGTATGCTTTTGTCTGCATCCCAATACTTCAAACATTGCATTCAGATTTTTCAAAAAATTTGATTTTTCTTCATGTGTGTTTCCATGGTATTTATATGACTTTTTCCTTTTTCAGGTGATATTTGGGGAAAATTTGGTAAGATTCTCTGACAAATCTTTACTCATCTCTTTTAGAGTATCTATAAGAGTCCCCACTTTTTCATCCACATAACCTCCATCAGCTCCCTTCCAAATGTACATTCTTCTTTCCCCAGGTTTTGGATATGAACGTCTCTCTTATTCACTTTTCTCCATAGTTTTTTCCTTATGTTCCATCTCTTCCCATAGCATCTTTTGTTCTCATGTTCCATACTTATCCTTCCCTGTGACTTTGGCTTTATCTGTCTTCCAGAGACTTTCTATAATGTATTATGGATTTTGTGAGATGAAAGTGATGAGATTAACTGGCCCATGGTTTCCACTCTTTCTGTCCTGGGACAAGTTCATTATGTAGGATCATTTCACTTATCCAAATTGAAGGGGCAAATACTATGCTACTGTTAATTCCCTAGTCTTTAGAAGATGAGAAGCTTTCCAATGTGATGGATAAAGTTTCTCCCTCCATTTCCCTGTCAAAGACTTCATACATTCTAATCTCATTCTTTTGTCCAGGGTGAGCTTGAGTCTCACTCTTTTATAGCTCTTGATCACCTTATCCATATATTCTCAGCTATACTACATTTACATTCCAGTTTCTTTTTCCTAGCTTTTCTTCCTTTTAAGTTATAGTGAATGTTCTTTATATTTTTGCATTTTTATTCACACAGTTATTAATTTTTCACATTAAAATACATTTTCAATCAGTGAAGAAGGACGTTGAATCTTAAGGAACACACATGTCTACTATATCTCTCAATTTAGAATTTTTATGTGAGTGATTGGGGAAGCTGTGGTCTTAGGATTATTATTTTTATTAAAGAATTAACATAATAATTTAAAGTTTAGCATCCCCCTTTTCTAATAGTATTTTCAATTATTCTTTGGTTTTCAGTCTCATGAATGTAAACATGTTTGCTTTTTTAATGCAACAGCTGGAGGTCTCAGTGTGAAACCAATAATTGGTGGGGCCTATCTCAGAAGAAGTACTACTCTAATGCCTCTTATGGATTCATTAACTACTTTTTACCAAAAAAAAAAAAAGATTAATGGTAGTAACACTACCATTGTAACATTGCTTCTCATGAACTTCAAGGCTCTAGGAAACTTTGGTCCAGTTCTTAGAAATGTTAGTCTAGTTTTAAGGAAAGACTATCCAGCAAATGATTTCAAATTATTGGTTTCACATGAAATGAAATGGTTTCAAATGGTCCTCATTTCCTATTGTTTCTTTTATATTTGAATGTTGTTTTTTTTTTTTTTCATCGTTTTTTCACCCTGTGTGAACAGGACAATACAAATCTCATTATTGAGTTATATTTTGTATCTAGTCAAAATTCATTTATCTCTTTGACACTGGTTTTCAACTCTCAAAGATCATCTTCCTCAATTCCAACATAGATAGAGTTTTATATCATTTACTCTTATTTTGTTTTTTGGCTACTGAACTCCACCATCTTTGGGTGTTATTCAGTTTCATCATCATTTTTCTTCGATTTGTCCTGTCCTTGCAACTTATGTGTGTTTCCTTTCTTCCAGGAGATTATTAGCAGAAATTTATCTGTAGGTTTTTGTAATTTAAAATGTTTTGATATGCAATGTTTCTCCAAGATAGCTTCAGTTTATTTCATTTACAACCCTCTTTTCTGCTATTTACTATCTCATTTCCCTTCCTTTCTGACTCTGTTAAAGTAAGCTTTATAAGGCATGAGTTAAAACTCATACAAATATGGTTATGTATGAATCAATTGAGAAAAGGTGGTTAATGGAGATGCCCAGGATCCTAATTCCATGGTTCCTATAGGTAATTTGAATTTTCTTCTTGTCTTTCCCATAAAATTTACACTGTTTATCCATTTTATTTTTCAGAAGAATATCAGCACAAATTTGGTACCGTATCTTAGATATCCTTTTATTCACCAACAGTTTAAAATGACTGGATTTCTGGTTTTTTTTTTTAACATTTCTCAACATTTTATCTATATCCTCTTTATTGGCTCACACATTTCCTGCATGTGTGCACTTCTAACCTGAATTTTTGGTTATGGACTTCCACCATAGTTTTCTCTCTTCTTTGTCCTCAAAGAAAATGTAAATTTTGATATCTATCAATGTCAATGGTAAGTTGAAGTTTATTTTTTCACTGACCTTGAATTTATTACCCAGGTTTTCCAGGGTATAAAAATGTTTAACATATTTTAAATACTTTTTAAAATTGTCAACAATAGTAATTTTACTTTTCATTTTTATATTTATTGACACAGTTGTCAGTCTGAGAGATCATAATTCCTTTTAATGATGTTTTGAAGGGTTCTGTATCATGAAGAATGTTTAGTAACAGTGCCTCTCTCTCAAATTTGATTTTTTTAAACAAATGATACCAAAACCTATTGCCTGCAATGTTTCCTAAAGATTTTTTCATAAAACATGATATATTCAGTAAAATGTTATTTTATTTATTTTTTACTTTTTATTTGAGTATGGTTGATATTACAATGTTGTATAAGTTTCAGGTGTACAGCAAAGTGAATCAGTTATGCTTAGGCAGGAAATTATTCAGGAAATATATTCCTGAATTCTAATTCTTTTGAAAACAAAAATATTACTCAAAAGTTTATTTTAAAAGAGTATTAAAATTTTTAATGAAATCAATGATTTCATATATAACAGAGCAACAGCAAAAATAAGAATTGACAATACACCTTTAATAGCAGCCAATAAACTGATAAGAGCAACCATATTCAATAATAAAAGAATGTATAATGTCAAATGAGGTTATGAACATATGGAAAAGTGAAACTTCACAAATATTGCTCCTAAAATTTTTTTTCTCTATTCAGAAAATATAATTTTTTTCTGCTTTTTATTTATTTTTGTTACTCTTTTCTATTTTCTTTATAGAATACTCTCTGAGTAAGAAGGAGCAGTCCTCATCTATTCTTGGTGAGTTTATTTAGTGTGCCTAAAGTATGTATGTTTGTTTGTCAGTATCCTGATACCTTGAACATTGTGTTCAAATTTTTCTAAAAATTTTTTCTTCTCAAGTTTCATGGTATTTACATGAATAGTCTATTTCCTTTTTCAAAAAATCTTTGGGGAATTTTTGATAAGGTTCTCTGACAAGTCTTTACTCCTTTAACTCTTCAGTGACTGCTCAGTTGGTGTCTGTAAGGTTCCCTGACCTTTCAGTTATACATATTTCTTTGGCTCCCCTTCTCCTGGATATCTGCTCTTCCCTCCCTACTTTTTGTTAATGAGCTTCTCTCTCACTAAGTTCCTCCAATATTGGTTCCATAGGCTCCATCATTTCTCACTCCATCTTTTGTTTGTTTCATATGTTTCCTTTCATATAGCATCAACTTCATCTGTATTCCAGAGACTTGCTTTACTTGCATCATGAGTTTTTTGAGATCAGGGTGATGAGACTAATAAGTCTATGGTTTTCACGCTCTATTTTCTGAAACAATTTCATTATCAAAGGATCATTTCAAGTATCCCTATTAAAGGGGCGATTACTATGCTGTTGAACCTTCCCAAATTTTAGGAGATGAGAAGATCCCAAACTTGACACATGAGTTTTCTCTTTTCTGTCTTGTAATAGACTATAAAAATTCTAATATTCTTTATGAGTATTTGGTGAGCTTGAGTCTCACGCTTTTATTACTTTTGATCATACTACTTACATGTTCTCATTTATACTACAATCATATTCTAGAATTTTTCATGTCATTTCTTCCTCTCCATCTATAGTAAATATTCTGTATTCTTTTGCATCTCTATTTGCATAATCATTAATTCTTCACACCAATACCTTTTTAATGTTTGAAGAAGAATGTTAAATTTTAAGGAAAATTCATGTATAACATACATCTCTCAACTCAGAAATTTCTACCTGAATGACTATAGATGCTGCAGTCCTAAGATTGTCTTAATGAAGCACTAAAAAATGAAATTTAACATTTTTCCTAATTATATTTTAAAATTATATTTTGTTTTGTATTCTGAATGGAATTTGAGAACATATCTTTTTAAATCACATAGCACATTTCATATGGCTGGAGGTACAGCTTTGACAGAGGAGTGGTACAGCTTTGACTTTTACTGTAGGTTTTTTTTTTAATCACATTTTAACTTCCAGTCCCATGTTGTAATCATGTTTGTATCAATAGTTTGTTCTAAAATAGTGGATGGCCCAAGGCAACACCAGTGATTCATAGGATTTATCCAAGTGATGTCCTGCTATACTTCTGTTATGATTTCATTTCCTATCTTACTTCTTTTTGTACAGATGAGTAACAGAATTTAAAACATTATTACCTCTCACGGATTATATAGTTTTTGGAAGTTTTAATGCCAACTCTTGGAAGGGTGGTTCATTTTTAATGAATGAATAATCAATTGATTTTAAAACTATTGTCTTCCTCTCTTCCTTATATTCTGCCTTCATTGGTTTGAATGGTTTATTTCTTCTTTTTTTTATATGAGAGGACAGGAAATGGTAAGTCCCATTAGTGTATTACACTTTATACCTACCTAAGTCTCATCGGTTTCTTTGTCCCCAACTCCAATGTACCTGGAGCTTTATTTATCTATCTTTTCCATGTTATTATCCTTGCAACTGAAGTCTGCCATCTTCAGACATTATTCATTTCCCCCTATTTGTTTTTATTTGATGTGTTCTTTCCTTGAAATTTATGCACACATTTCTTTTGGCAAGGAGTTACTAGCAATAATTTAAATTTAAGCTTTTGCTGTTTTCAAAGATTCTGATCTGAAATTTTTATCCAAGATAATTTCAGGTGATAAAATAAAATTTATATTTTACAGCAAGACAATAAAATTTAAAAATAGAATTTTCTCTCTCTGTCCATTTGAGTCTCCTCCTGTACTCTTAAATGCTCAATGTACATCTAGTACATCTACCTGCTTTACCCATTAACCAGACTTCCACAAAGATAGGAAGGCATGCTCAACCTAAAGATATTTTTTCTCCTTTTTTCTGATGCTAGCAACGTAACTTTCTAAAAGGTTGACTGTATATAGGATGTTACAGTGACTTGCTACTTGCTTTGTATATGCTTACTTGGACAATGTATCTTTGGTGAACTTTATATAAAATGTGATGTATTGTCCCTTGTCTTCAAAATATAACTGTGCCTTCCATTTCTAACAAGTAGAACAGTTCTCGGAAATTCTGAGATTCCACCTCCCTGATTATAATCATCAGATTGACTGGAAAAACATTCCTTTTTCCCTTCTATTGACTGTTAATAGAATTTTCAATGAAAAAAATCATTTCATTCAAGCCACATATCTCTGGTGTTTAATAGCTGATTTATCTTCCTCTCATCTGACACTGTTAAAGTAAGCTTCATAAAGATATGAGTTAACTCACACAAATACAGTTAGGTATCACTCATAGCTCAGTTGGTAAAGAATCTGCCTACAATGTGGGAGACCTGGGTTCGATCCCTGTGTTGGGAAGATTCCCTGGAGAAGGGAAAGGCTACCCACTCCAGTATTCTGGCCTGGAGAATTCCATGGACTGTATAGTCCATAGGGCCGCAAAGAGTCGGACACAACTGAGTGACTTTCACTTTCACTTCACTTCATGAATCAGTTGAGAAAAAATGGTGAACAGAGACACCCAGGAACCTAACCCTGCAGACCCTATAGGAACAGTAGCTCAGGACTCTGTTCTTCAGTGTCTGTGGCATTATGCACAGCATGAAAACAAAGTGAAAGTGTTGGCCTCTCAGTTGTGTCTGACTCTTTGCTATCCCATGGACTATAGCTCCCCAGGCTCCTCTGTCTATAGTTTCAACAACAAGATTAACTATATCTCTTTACCAACAATCAGAAAGCTGCTTAAAGATGAAAAACTGAATAATAAAAAACTAAACAAGGTCCAATTGATCATGAAAAATTGTATGAGATAATGACCAGAGTTACTATTTTTATAATGATTTATCAGTTCAGAATTTTTCTTCTCATTCCCCCTATTTTCTTTTATTAAATACTGTTCTTTCCAGAAAAAAAACTTCTTTTAGACAAGTTTGTGTGTGTTCATCTGTATGTGTCTGATATTGCTAAATGTGCAATGCACAACTAATACATCCATCTGTTTTACACATTAACCAGACTACCACAAAGATAGGAATGCATGCTCAATATAAAGATCTGTTTATGTGTTGTATTTGTTTGTATATGTGTGTGTATCTACAGCCTAATGGGTTCAATTTTAAGAAAGCTGTGGTACATATACACAATGGAGTATTACTCAGCCATTAAAAAGAATTCATTTGAATCAGTTCTAATGAGGTGGATGAAACTGGAGCCTATTATACAGAGTGAAGTAAGCCAGAAGGAAAAACACCAATACAGTATACTAATGCATATATATGGAATTTAGAAATATGATAACAATAACCCTGTGTACGAGACAGCAAAAGAGACGCTGATGTATGGAACAGTCTTATGGACTCTGTGGGAGAGGGAGAGGGTGGGAAGATTTGGGAGAATGGCATTGAAACATGTAAAATATCATGTATGAAACGAGATGCCAGTCCAGGTTCAATGCACGATACTGGATGCTTGGGGCTAGTGCACTGGGACGACCCAGAGGGATGGTATGGGGAGGGAGGAGGGAGGAGGGTTCAGGATGGGGAGCACATGTATACCTGTGATGGATTCATTTTGATATTTGGAAAAACTAATACAATTACGTAAATTTTAAAAATAAAATAAAATTAAAAAAAAATAAAGAGATATCTTTAATACATTTCAATTTTCTTCTTATGTCTTTCCCATGAGATTTACATTGTTTATCCATTTTTTTTTTTTTCAGAAGAACTTCAACACCAATTTGGTAAAGTATCTTTCAGTTCATGTTAATCCCAAAACACATTAAAATGACTGTATATTTGATGATTTTAACATTTCTCACTGTTTTATTGATCTGTCATTCTAAGCTTCACGCTACTCTGCATGTCTACTTCTCTAACCTGAATTTTTAGGTTGGAGCTTCTCTCCTAGTTGTCTCTCCTCATTGCCTTTCAAAGTCATATCAATTCTGATATATTTTAAGGGTCAAGAGTAAAGTTGAGAGTCATTTTTCCACTGACCTTGAACTTATTACCCATCTGTTCCCAGGGTATTCATATAAATATTTCACATAAACTTTTTAGAAATTTTTCTTGCCAGCAATTACACTTTTACTTCCTGTTTTTATTTTTGTTGGCATGATTTGGGAAACTGCAATTCCTCTTAAACATGTGTAGAAGGGTTCTATATCTTAAGGAAAATTCAATAACAATAAATATCTCAACACTGAATTTTTGTGCAAATGACATGAGAACCTATTGTCCATCAATGTCTCCTAAAGACTTTTTCATTAAACATTAATAAATCCATTAAAAGTTTAAAACTTCACTTTTAAATGACATTTTAGAGTTGTATTTTTATTTTCAGAGGGAGTAAAATTTAGGAATGTATCTCTTTCATGCCTGTAGGAGGTTACATCCAAAGGTTGTAACAGCTACTGTATTTCACAAAGGGCTATTTATATTCTTTGCTTCCTCATTAATTAATAACCAACTTATATGCCTGATGTATGCATGTGTGTTTTCATCTGCATCCCATACATTGATAATTGCACTCAGATTACTCAAAAAATTTGATTTTTCTTCATGTGTGTTTTCTACAGTATTTACTTCAATCTTTCCATTTTATTTTTCAGATGATCTTTGGAAAGTAATTGGTGAAATTCTCTGACAAAATTTTATTCCATTAAACCTTTAATGACCTCTGGTGTCAGTCTGCCCTTTTATCTCTATGCCCTCCATTGACTCCTCTTCTCTCTTGATTGTCCATTCTTCCCTCTCTGTTTCCTGGACATCAGTTTCTCTCTTATTAACTTCTTTCCATTGATACAGCTTTATGTTCCACCATTTCCCATTACTTTGTTTTTTATGTCATAACTTTCTTTCCTACATCACTGATTTCATCTCTCTTTCAGAGATTTATTATACTTACATTTTAAATGTTGTTGATGAGAGCAATTAAACTAATAGGCCCATATTTTTCACACTTTATTTTCTGATATATCAGAAAATATTCATATGAAGTGGACATTGCTATGATGATATCATCCCAAACCTTGAGAGATGACAACATCCCAAACCAGATGAATGAAATTTCTTCTATTGTCTTGTCAACATCTGTATAAATTCTGATGTCACTTCAGAGTCCAGGTTAAGTTTGAGTCTCACATTTCACTGTCCTTGATCATATTATCCTCATGTTCTTAATTACACCACCACAATATTCCATAATTTTTTCTGGCAAGAATGTTGGTCTATTATGAAAAATCTGTAAGGCTTGAACAAGACCAAGGATTGATACAGTTTAGCAAAGAGGAAGTCCTACTGTATATTCAGTCATGATTCCATTTCCTATCTTAAAAGTTTTTGCACAAATGGCTGGGGAGAGGTAAGACAACACTGCCTCATGGGTTAAGTGGTCTTTGTAACTTTTGGTTCCAATTCATAAAAAGTTATGTCTGTTTTGTCGGAAAAAAAAAAAAAAAGAAAACAAGCAATCTATTGGCTTCAGATGACTGTCCCCTTGTCTTCCTGACATTGTGCCTTCTCTATGTACAAATGGGTTATTTTTTCCTTTTGTTTTATAAAATGGTGAACTGTCAAAAGGAAAGGCCCAGTAGTCCATTACACTTTGTACCTGGTCAGGTTTCACTAGTTTCTTTGGCATTGATCTTCAACTCTCAATGATCATCTTCAATGTCCAGGGAGCCGTACATCAGATTGTCTCATGTTCTTATTGTTGTAACCGAAGTCTGAAATCTTCATGTTATATTCAATTTCTCCCATTACTTTTTCTTCAGTTGTCCTCTCCTTACAATGTATGCACATGCTTCCTTCTGTCAAGGATATATTAGTAATAATCTATCTGTACAGTTTTGCTATTTTTATTTCTGATCTGAAAATATTTTCCAAGATAGTTTCAGTTCACTTGATTCAGACCCCTCTTTGCTGCTGTTTAATACCTCATTCAACCTTCCTTTCATCGGACACTTGTTAAAGTACGTTTCATTAAGAATGAGTTAACTCACACAAATACAGTGGGGTATGAATCAGTTGAGAAAGAGTGGTGAATGGAGGCACCCAGGAACCTAACCTTGCAGATCCTATAGGAACAGTAGCTCACCACTCTGTACTTCAGTGTCTGTAGTATTATACATAGCATAGCTTCAACAGTAGGATTAACTATATATCCTTAGCAGCCATCAGAAGACTGCTTAAAGAAGAAAAACTGAGCAATAAAACACTAAATAAGGTCCAATTGATCATGAAAAATTGAGTGAGATAATTACCAGAGTTACACTCCTTATAATGATTTCTCAATTCAGAATACTTATTTATTTATTCATTTCTCCTGCTTTCTTTTATTAAATACTGTTCTTTCCTCAGAAAACCTCCTTCAGACAAGTCTGTGTATATTCATCTGTATGTGTTGTTGTATTTGTTTGTACGTGTGTGTGCATCTACATCTTAATGGATTCAATTTTAAATATATATCTTTAACACATTTGAATTTTCTTCTTATGTCTTTCCCATGAGATTTACATTGTTTATCCATTTTCTTTTTCAGAAGAACTTCAACACCAATTTGGTAAAGTATCTTTGAAGTCATGTTACTCCAAAAACACATTAAAATGACTGTATTTCTGATGGATTTTTAACATTTCTCACTGTTTTATTGGTCTGTCATTCAAAGCTTCACGCTACTCCGCATGTCTACTTCTCTAACCTGAATTTTTAGGTTGGAGCTTCTCTCCTAGTTGTCTCTCCTCATTGTCTTCCAAAGTCAGTATCAATTCTGATATATTTTAAGGGTCAAGAGTAAAGTTGAGAGTCATTTTTCCACCGACCTTGAACTTATTACCCATCTGTTCCCAGAGTATTCATACAGATATTTCACCTAAACTTTAGAAATTTTTCTTGTCAACAATTGCACTTTTAGTTCCTGTTTTTATTTTTGTTGGCACAATTTGGGAAACTGCAATTCCTCTTAAACGTGTGTGCTAAGTCACTTCAGTCGTGTCCGACTCTGTGCGACCCCCTAGATGGCAGCCCACCAGGCTCCCCCGTCCCTGGGATTCTCCAGGCAAGAACACTGGAGTGGCTTGCCATTTCCTTCTCCAATGTATGAAAGTGAAAAGTGAAAGTGAAGTTGCTCGGTCGTGTCCGACTCTTAGCGACCCCATGGACTGTAGCCCACCAGGCCCCTCCATCCATAGGATTTTCCAGGCAAGAATACTGGAGTGGGGTGCCATTGCCTTCTCCAAAATGTGTGTAGAAGGGTTCTATATTTTAAGGAAAATTCAATAATCATATATGTCTCAACACTGAAATTTTGTGTGAATGACACAAGAGCCTATTGTCCATCAATGTCTCCTAAAGATGTTTTCATAAAACATGAATATACCATTAAAAGTTCAAAACTTCACTTGTAAATGACACTTTAGAGTTATATTTTTATTTTCAGAGGGAGTGAAATTTAATGCACATAGGAGGCTTCATATAAAGGTTGCCACAGCTACTGTATGTCACAAAGGGCTGCTTTTTTCTCTTTGCTTCCTCATTTCTTTCTAACTAACTTTCTTCTGTATGGGTGTATGTGTCCATTTTCTTTTGAAAAGGTGAGTGAGAAAAGATGAAGTCTATTTGGGCATGAATTAAAACAAGAACTCAGCTGAAGGTGGTAATGTAGTCACTGTTTGATGAAAATGTAAACGCAGGCTCCTAAGAACCAATCCCTGTATTTTCTCTGGAAGTGGTGGGTCAGGATCCTCCAGTTCACTGTTTGTGTGCACCTCATACTACAGAGCTACAAAAATGAGGGAAATGATCACTTCTTTTCAGTACTAGCTAAAGAACTGATCAATGACGACTGACAGAATAATAGTAGCCCAGCCATAGCCAAAGAGTTTAAGAACATTTTGAAAACAATACCACAAATACAAATATTCCTGAAACTTTTGCTCACGTCAGTAAGTTTATTCCCTTTTATTTTTTAATATTTGACCAGCATATTCAGGTTGAAATGAAGCTTGCAGCCACTGTTGGTACACATCTGTGTGCTTGCATATATGTGTTTGTGTGTTTACATCCTGATATTTTTAATGTTGTTGTTCAGTCACTATGTCCTGTCTGACTCTTTGTGACCCCTTGAACTGCAGCATCCCCAGCCTCCCTGTCCTTCACTATCTCCTGAATTGCTCAAACTCATGTCCATTGAGTCCATGATGCCACCCAACCATCTCATCCTCTGTCGTCTCCTTCTCCCCCTGCCTTCAGTCTTTCCCAGCATCAGGGTCTTTTCCAATGAGTTGGCTCTTCACATCTGGTGGCCAAAGTATTGGAGTTTCAGCTTTAAGTCTTACATTAAGTTTTTAATCCATTTTGAGTTACTTTTTGTGAGTGATATAAAATAGGATCAAGTTTCTTTCTTTCACTGTGACTATCATGTTTTTCCAGCACTATTTTTTTTCTTTACTTTTTTTTAAATTTTAATTGGAGGCTAATTACTTTATGATATTGTGGTGGTTTTGCCATACATTCACATGAATCAGCCATAGATGTACATGTGTTCCCCATCCTGACCCTCCCTCACACTTCCCTCCCCATCCCATCCCTCAGGGTCATCCCAGTGCACCAGCCCTGAGCACCCTGTCTCATGCATCGAACCTCAGCTGGTGATCTGTTTCACATATGATAATATACATGTTTCAATGCTATTCTCCTAAATCATCCCACTGTCACTTTCTCCCACAGAGTCCAAAAGTCTGTTGTTTACATCTGTGTCTCTTTTTCTGTCTCACATATAGGGTCATTGTTACCATCTTTCTAAATTCCATATATATGCATTAATATACAGTATTGGTGTTATTCTTTCTGACTTACTTCACTCTGTATAATAGGCTCCAGTTTCATCTACCTCATTAGAACTGATTCAAATGCATTCTTTTTAACAGATGAGTAATATTCCAGCACTATTTATTGAAGAGACTGTCTTTTCCCCACTGATTCTTCCTGACTTCTTTGTCAAATACTAGTTAGCCATATATACTTGGTTTTATTTCTGGGTTCTCAATTCTTTTCCATTGGTCTATTTGTAAGTTTTTTGCCAGTATGATACTGTTTCAATTACTATAGGTCTATACTGTTACAAGATAGCTTAAATCAGAATTGAGATACTTGTTATTCTTTGTCAAAATTTCTTTGGCTATATGGAGTCATTTGTGGTTTCATAAGATTTTTAAGGAAGAGTGTATTTTCTATTTCTGTAAAAAAAAAATCCTACTAGGAATTGCTTTGAATCTATAGATGGCTTTTGGTTGTATCAATATTTTAACAATATTAATTCTTTCAAGCATGTAGATGAGATAAATTTGCATTTTTTGGTGTACGCTTTATTTTCTTTCATGAAAGTATGTAGTTTTCATAGTAGAGATCCTTCACTGCCTTAGCTAAATTTAGGAATCTAAGTATTTTAATTTTAGGAATCTAAGTATTTTAATTTTTTGATACTGTTCACAATACATGAGATCAATTTTTAAATTTATTTTTCAGAAAGTTTGTGGTCAGTATGTTGAAGTGTTACTGATTTTTATGTGTTGATTTTGTCCCTGCAACTTTATTGAATTCCTTGATTGGTTATGAACAGTTTTAATAAAGTTCTTAGAGTTTACTGTGTATAAAATCATGTCATCAGCAAATAGAGATGGCTTTACATCTTCCTTTCCAATTCTGATGCCATTTAGTCTTCTACTGAAGACTTCCAGTATTATGTTGAGTAAGAATGGTAAGAGTGAGCACCCCTGTCTTACTTCTGATCTTAGAGGAAAAGCTTTCCAGCTTTCATCATTGAGTATGTTAGCTATGGGCTTCTCATAAATGGTCCTCATTATGTTAAAATATGTCCTTTCTGCACCTAATTTGCTATATGTTTGTATCATGAAAGATGCTGAATTTTTGCCATTTTTTGAATTATTGAGATGATAATATGATTATTTTCTTTCATTCTATTAGTGTGATGTATCACATTGCATTGCATATGTTAAACCATCCTTGGATCACACAGATAAATACCACTTGATCATGATGAATGTTCTTTTTAATGTGCTGCCTAATTAGATTTAAGAGTATTTTGTTGAGAATTTTTTGCATCCATATTCAGCAGGGACATTGGTCTGTAGTTTTCTTTTCTGATAATGTTCTTACCTGGCTTTGTTATCAGAATAATGCTGGCCTTGTAAAATGAGTTTGGGATTATTTCCTCTTCTTTGATATTTTGGAAACTTTTGTTCAAGATTGGTGTTAATTCTTCTTTTAGTGATTTGTAAAATTGACCAGTGAAGCCATCAAGTCCTGGACTTTGCTTCACTAGGGAATTTTTCTTACTGATTCAATCTCCTCACTAGAAATTGGTCTGTTAAGATTTCTATTTCTTCCAGTCTTGGGTAGGTTGTATATTTCTAAGAGGGTTTGTTTTCCTTCTAAGTTGTCCAGTTTGTTGGCATATAGATGTTCATATAACCTCTTACTGCCTTCTGCATTTCTGTAATAATAATTGTAATGTCCACTTTTTTCATCTATAATTTTATTGATTTGCAGCCTTTCTTTTTTCACTGATTATTCTAAATAAAAGTTTGTCAATTTTAACTTTCCAAAACATTAACTCAGTTTGGTTTATCCTTTCAATTGTTTTTCTATTCTTTATTGCTTTGGCTTTAACTATTATTATTTCCTTTCTTCTTTCAACTTTTAGCTCAATTTGCTTTTTCTCGTTGCATAAGACATAGGGTTTGGTTTTTATTTGGGGATTTTTTTTCATTTTTTTATTATAATGGGTTATTATTGCTATGAACTTCCGCTTAGATCTGCTTTTGCTACATTCCATGAGTTCTGATATGTTGTGTTTTCATGTTCTTTGTCTCAAGAAAATGTATGCCCCCTTAAATTCTTCATTGATCCATTAGCTTTTAATGAGTGTTGTTTAATTTCATGCATTTGTAAATTTTCCAGTTTTCTATTTCTTATTGATTTTTGGACTCATCTTATTGGTAGTTCCATACCATTGTGAGCAGACAAAATATTTAGTAGGATTTCAGTCTTCTTGAATTTGCTAAGACTTTGTTTTGTGGCCCAATATATGATCTAAATATAAAATATTCCATGTGTGATTCTGAAGAATATGTATTTTCTGTTGATGGATAAGTGTTCTTGATATATTTGTGAGGTTTATTTGGCTTATAGTGTTGTTCAGATCCACTGTTTCCTAATTGATTGCCTATGTGATCTATTCATTGTTGGGAGTGAGGTATTCAAGTACCCCACTACTGTTGTATTGCTATTTATTTCTCCTTTTATCTCTGTGAATATGTGTCTTGTATATTTAGGTGCTACAAAATTAGACACATAGACATTTATAATTTTTATATCTTCAGAATTAACCCCCTTTTTCACTATGTAATGAAATATATATGTCTCATTTTCCTCTTTTTGGCTTGAAATGTCTTTTTCCGTCCCTTCACCTTCAATCCATGTGTGTCTTTAAGGTGAAAGTGGGTCTCTTGTAGGTAACATAAAATTGAATCTATCTTTTTTTAAATTAGTTTTTCCATTCAGCCGCTCTATGTCTTTTGATTGGAATATTTATTTATATTTAACATAACTGTTGATCAGTTCAGTTCAGTTCAGTCGCTCAGTCATGTCCGACTCTTTGCGACCCCATGAATCGCAGCACACCAGGCCTCCCTGTCCATCACCAACTCCTGGAGTTCACGCAGGCTCAGTCCATTGAGTCAGTGATGCCATCCAGCCATCTCATCCTCTGTCGTCCCCTTCTCCTCCTGTCCCCAATCCCTTCCAGCATCAGAGTCTTTTCCAATGAGTCAACTCTTCGCATGAGGTGGCCAAAGTACTGGAGTTTCAGCTGTAGCATCATTCCTTCCAAAGAAATCCCAGGGCTGATCTCCTTCAGAATGGCCTGGTTGGATCTCCTTGCAGTCCAAGGGACTCTCAAGAGTCTTCTCCAACACTACAGTTCAAAAGCATCAATTCTTTGGTGCTCAGCCTTCTTCACAGTCCAACTCTCACACCCATACATGACCACAGGAAAAACCATAGCCTTGACTAGACGGACCTTTGTTGGCAAAGTAATGTCTCTGCTTTTCAATATGCTGTCTAGGTTGGACAGAACTTTCCTTCCAAGGAGTAAGCGTCTTTTAATTTCATGGCTGCAATCACCATCTGTAGTAATTTGGGAGCCCCCAAAAATAAAGTCTGACACTCTTTCCACTGTTTCCACATCTATTTCCCATGAAGTGATGGGACCGGATGCCATGATCTTCATTTTCTGCATGTTGAGCTTTAAGCCAACTTTTTCACTCCCCACTTTCACATTCATCAAGAGGCTTTTGAGTTCCTCTTCACTTTCTGCCATAAGGGTGGTGTCATCTGCATATCTGAGTTTATTGATATTTCTCCTGGCAATCTTGATTCCAGATTGCGTTTCTTTCAGTCCAGCATTTCTCATGATGTATTCTGCATATAAGTTAAATAAGCAGGATGACAATATACAGCCTTGACATACTCTTTTTTCTATTTGGAACCAGTCTGTTGTTCCATGTCCAGTTCTAACTGTTGCTTCCTGACCTGCATACATATTTCTCAAGAGGCAGATCAGGTGGTCTGGTATTCCCATCTCTTTCAGAATTTTCCAGTTTATTGTGATCCACACAGTCAAAGGCTTTGGCATAGTCAATAAAGCAGATGTTTTTCTGGAACTCTCTTGCTTTTTCCATGATCCGGTGGATGTTGGCAATTTGATCTCTGGTTCCTCTGCCTTTTCTAAAACCAGCTTGAACATCAGGAAGTTCATAGTTCACATATTGCTGAAGCCTGGCTTGGAGAATTTTGAGCATTACTTTACTAGCGTGTGAGATGAGTGCAACTGTGCAGTAGTTTGAGCATTCTTTGGCATTGCCTTTCTTTGGGAGTGGAATGAAAACTGACCTTTTCCAGTCCTGTGGCCACTGCTGAGTTTTCCAAATTTGCTGGCATATTGAGTGCAGCACTTTCACAGCATCATCTTTCAGGATTTGAAAGAGCTCTACTGGAATTCCATCACCTCCACTAGCTTTGTTCGTAGTGATGCTTTCTAAGGCCCACTTGACTTCACATTCCAGTATGTCTGGCTCTAGGTCAGTGATCAACCATCGTGATTATCTGGGTCATAAAGATCTTTTTTTGTACAGTTCTTCTGTGTATTCTTGCCACCTCTTCTTAATCTCTTCTGCTTATTTTAGGTCCATACCATTTCTGTCCTTTATCGAGCCCATCTTTGCATGAAATGTTCCTTGGTATCTCAATTTTCTTGAAGAGATCTCTAGTCTCTCCCATTCTGTTGTTTTCCTCTATTTCTTTGCATTGATTGCTGAAGAAGGCTTTCTTATCTCTTCTTGCTATTCTTTGGAACTCTGCATTCGGATGCTTATATCTTTCCTTTTGTGCTTTGCTTTTCGCTTCTCTTCTTTTCACAGCTATTTGTAAGGCCTCCCTAGACAGCCATTTTGCTTTTTTGCATTTCTTTTCCATGGGGATGGTCTTGATCCCTGTCTCCTGTACAATGTCATGAACCTCATTCCATAGTTCATCAGGCACTCTATCTATCAGATCTAGTCCCTTAAATCTATTTCTCACTTCCACTGTATAATCATAAGGGATTTGATTTAGGTCATACCTTAATGGTCTAGTGGTTTTCCCTACTTTCCTAAATTTCAGGCTGAATTTGGTAATAAGGAGTTCATGATCTGAGCCACAGTCAGCTCCCAGTCTTGTTTTTGCTGACTGTATAGAGCTTCTCCATCTTTGGCTGCAAAGAATGTAATCAGTCTGATTTCGGATGTCCATGTGTAGAGTCTTCTCTTGTGCTTTTGGAAGAGGGTGTTTGCTATGACCAGTGCATTCTCTTGGCAAAACTCTATTAGTCTTTTCCCTGCTTCATTCCGTATTCCAAGACCAAATTTGCCTGTTACTCCAGGTGTTTCTTGACTTCCTACTTTTGCATTGCAGTCCCCTATAATGAAAAGGACATCTTTTTCGGGTGTTAGTTTTAAAATGTCTTGTAGGTCTTCATAGAACTGTTCAACTTCAGCTTCTTCAGTGTTACTGGTTGGGGCATAGAATTGAATTACTGTGGTATTGAATGGTTTGCCTTGGAAATGAACAGAGATCATTCTGTCATTTTTGAGATTGCATCCAAGTACTGCATTTCGGACTCTTTTGTTGACCATGATAGCTACTCCATTTCTTCTGAGGGATTCCTGCCCACAGTAGTAGATATAATGGTCATCTGAGTTAAATTCACCCATTCCAGTCCATTTTAGTTTGCTGATTCCTAGAATGTCGACTTTCACTCTTGCCATCTCTTGTTTGACTACTTCCAATTTGCCTTGATTCATGGACCTGATATTCCAGGTTCCTATGCAATATTGCTCTTACAGCATTGGACCTTGCTTCTATCACCAGTCACATCCACGACTGGGTATTGTTTTCGCTTTGGCTCCATCCTTTCATTCTTTCTGGAGTTATTTCTCTACTGATCCCCAGTAGCATATTGGGCACCTACTGACCTGGGGAGTTCCTCTTTCAGCATCCTATAATTTTGCTTTTTCATACTGTTTATGGGGTTCTCAAGGCAAGAATGCTGAAGTGGTTTGCCATTCCATTCTCTAGTGGACCATATTTTGTCAGACCTCTCCACCATGACCCGCCCATCTTGGGTTGCCCCACAGGCATGGCTTAGTTTCATTGAGTTAGACAAGGCTGTGGTCCTAGTGTGATTAGATTGACTAGTTTTCTGTGAGTATGGTTTCAGTGTGTCTGCCCTCTGATGCCCTCTTGCAACACCTACCATCTTACTTGGGTTTCTCTTACCTTGGGCGTGGGGTATCTCTTCACATCTGCTCCAGCAAAGCAGAGCCCTTGCTCCTTACTTTGGATGAGGGGTATCTCCTCACCACCGCCCTTCCTGACCTTCAACGTGGGATAGCTCCTCTAGGCCATCTGTGCCCATGCAGCCACCGCTCCTTGGACGTGGGGTTGGTCCTCCCGGCCGCCGCCCCTGGCCTCCAGCATAGGGTCGTGGGGTAGCTCCTCCTGGCCGCTGCCCCTGACCTCGCACGCGGGGTAGCTCCTCTCGGCAGTTCCTGCGCTGTCGCAGCCTGGCACTCTCAGCTGCTGCCCCTGACCTCGGACGTGGGGTAACTCCTCTTGGCCACTGCCCTTCAGGCATAGGGTCCTCCTGGCTTCTGCCCCTGACCTCCGACGTCGGGTAGCTCCTCTCAGCCGTGCTTTAGCGCACCAGTTGCAGCCGCCCGCGCTTTAGCACGCCGGTCGCAGCCACCGGCGCTTTAGCGTGCTGGTTGGATAGGTAAAAACTTACTAGTGCCATTTTGTTCATTGTTTTTCCGTTATTCTGTAGGTCTGTTGTTCCCTGTTTCTTACTCTGTTTTGCATGTGTATATATGTGTGTTGATGTCTTTTTTTTTATCAGTATGATTTAATTTCTTTATCATATTCTTTTGCATAATTATTACAGATTTTGTTTCCCTTTGGGTTACTATGAAGTTTACATAAAATATCTTAAATTATAACACCCTATTTCAAGCTGATAATAACATAACTTCAGAAGAATTCCTAAACCTTACACTTTTTGCTTCTTCACCTCACGTTTTGCTGCTAAGTCACTTCAGTTGTGTCCAACTCTGTGCGACCCCATAGACGGAAGCCCACCAGGCTCCCCCGTCCCTGGGGTTCTCCAGGCAAGAACACTGGAGCGGGTTGCCATTTCCTTCTCTAATGCATGAAAGTGAAAAGTGAAAATGAAGTCGCTCAGTTGTGTCTGACTTCACGGGATTTTCTGGGCAAGAGTACTGGAGTGGTTTGCCATTGCCTTCTCCCATCTCACAGTTTAGGTTATTGCTATTACAAGTTACATATTTTTTTAATATTTGTAACTAGCAACAGTTTGTTGTAGTTATGGCTATTTTACTACATTCATTATTTTAACTTTGAATTCTGAGTGAATTATGAATCACAATTATATTACCAAATTTAACTTTGACTATTTATCAATAATGATCAGTGAGCTTTCTGCTACCTTTTTATGCTATTGTCCCAAGATATTCCTAAAATGTTTTCATTAACACTAATACAATTACTAGTTTTAATATTTTTCTTTTCCCAGTGATATTTTTCCATTACATTTTCATTTTCAGGAGTGAAATTTAGGAACATATATCTTTAATGAATGGAACAGGCTTCTTATGGGCTTCCCAAGTGGCTCAGTGGTAAAGAGCCAGCTTGCAAATTCAAGAGATTCAGGGCACTCAGGTTAAATCCCTGGATTGGGACATTCCCCTGGAGAAGGAAATGGCAACCCACTCCAATATTCCTGCCTGGAAAATTTTCAGAGATAGAGGAGCCTGATAAGCTATAGTCCAGGGATCACAAAAGAATCAGACACAACTGAGTGACTGAGCACACACAGGCATCTTATGTACATGTACTAGTACAGTTATGGACACAAAGGTGTTTTAGTGTATACTTTCTCATCACTTTTTAAGTACCTATCTTATGTATGTGTACTCGTTTGCATTTTATTCTGAAAAAAAGAAAAAGTTCTAATGAAAAACAAAATATTTATACTAGTTATTCAAGAAGAATTCCTAGTCAGTCTCCTCTCAGTAGGTAATTTCCTATTTATTTCCTTTTGCATAAGAGGTAGGAGAATATAAAACAGTACTGCCTCTGATTGATCATCCGTAAGGTTCCTATTCTCATAAATAAGAATCAATTTGAACCATAAACTATAAAACTTTAAAAGTTTTTTATCCTCTTCCTTCCTGACATTGAGCCCTCACTTTGAACAAACTGGTTTTCTTTCTTTTATTTTTCAGATAAGAGTAAACAAGAAAAAGGCAAGTCCAATTAAGCTATTTCATTGTATACCTAGCCATGTTTCATCTGTTTCTTCTACCTTTGTCTTCAGTGTTCAATGATTATACTCCTCAGTTCCAACAGACATATTTTTCATGACTTAGTCTTGTTATCTTTCCAACTATAGTTTGCCATCATCATTTGTTATTACATTTTCCCCAATATTCTCTTTCATTTGTCTTAATCATTGAAACAATATAAACAGATTCATTCTGTTGTATAAATTTTGTTAATAATATATCTGAAAAGTTTTGTACTTTTAAAGCTTATGGTGTATAAATTTTCTCTAAAAAAGGTTCAAGCTGTTTGACTGAGGACCACTTCTACCAACATTTAATATCTCATTCCACTTCCTATCAAATAATTTGTTTGTTAGCTCATTCAGGTATGAATTAAAATAGAAGTTAAACTACAGTTAGGTTTCATTAAATAGGTGAACAGAGAAGTGAATAGAGGCGCCCAGGAACATAACCCTGCATTTTCTCTAGGACCAGTATTACCTACTTCAGTATTTTAAGCAACTTTATACAACATGTGTGTGTTCAACCAGTCAGTCATGTCCTACATGTTCTTCATGGCCCCATGGGCTATAGCCCCCAAGGCTCCTCTGTCCATGGGATTCTCCAGGCAAGAATACTGGAGTGGGTTGCCATTTCCTTCCCCAGGGGATCTTCCCAAACCAGAGATAGAATCCGCATCTCCTGCATTGGCAGGCAGATTCTTTACCACTAACGCCACCTGGTTATACAACATAGATATCACAAAAACAAGAATTGACTATATCACTATTGATAGCAGCCACAGATCTTATTAAAGGTAGCATAGCAAATAATAAAAGCCTAAACAATGTCAAAAAGGGATTAAGAACACTTTTTAAAGGTAGTTATTTTATCTAATAGGAATTTCCAGGTGACTCAGTGGTAAAGAATTTGCCTGCCAGTGCAAAGACTCCAGTATGATCCTTGGGTAGGGAAGATCCCCTGGAGGAGGAAATGTTAGCCTGCTCCAGTATTCTTGCCCACAAAGTCCCATGGATAGAGGAGCCTGGCAGGCTACAGTTCATGAGGTTGCAAAGAGTCAGACACGACTGAGCAACTGAGCACAGCACACACATATTTTATCTAACATTTCTAAATTTTTCTCAGTTCAGTAAATTCTCTCTTTCACTCCTCTTTTCATTTTTGTAGACAATTCTCTGATAAATATGAGCTCTTAGACAGTGTGTGTGTGTGTATATGTGCATCTTTGCATGGAAAATATTTGTGTGTGTTTTTTACCTGAAAACTAATGGGTTTATTTTAAATTTAAAAATTGTAATATTTGATTTTTTCTGTTTCTTTCACAAAATATTTTCACTAATCTTTTCATTTTATTTTTCAGAGAGACCACAGAAAATATTCGGTAAATTTTCTGACAACTCATTACTCCCAAATCCTTTTATAATTATTCCTTTCTTGGTGTCTTTGAGATTATCTATCTTTTATCTATATGTCATCCATTGGCTCACTCTTCTCCTGGGTGTCTACACTTCCCTCCCCAAGTTTTTGGTTACCTCTCCTCTATTAACTTGTCTCCATTTCTTGTCCCTTCCTTCCATTTGTGCTCACTTTTTTCATTCCACACCATTTCTTCTCTATAAATACTGTCCTTTTTTTTTGTACCCAGAGACCTTCCACAGTTTCAATGAGAAGTCATGAGACAAATGGCATATGATTTTTATTCTATCTGTTTTTCTGGAAAATATTCAAACTTTGGACCTCTGTCATGTGCTCCAAATATTAGGGCTCATTTCTTTGCAATAGACACTTATCAAAGTTTATTACTTATGAGACAATAAACATGTGATTAAATATCCCCACCGATTGTTCTATCAAAAATGTGTAAATTCTGATTTTATTTAATGGCCATTTGTAAGCATGAAGCTGTCTTCCACTGCAATCAATCTTTTTACCCAAGTGTTCACAAGTATATAGATATTTTACACAATTCCTACTCATATTTTTTCTACCAACTATAGTCATTCTCCTTATATTTTTGCATTTTGTTGGCATAGAACTTAACTATACCATATAAAATTCTTTTATGGATGTAGAAGCAATTTATATCTTTAATACATTTCTTGATAATATAGACCTATTACTTAAAAAGCTATTATCCTAGAATACTTCTGTAAGGTTATTGCCCTCCTTAATTTTAAAATTGCTTTTATGTTTCCAGGTTGAATAGAATTTAGGAATATACTTCTTTCATATATGTGGCAGGCTTCATATAACTACTGCTACAGATACAGTTTTGGTCAGATGAATGTTTATATTATATGCTTCCTCATCACTTTTTAAGTATCTGTCTTGTATGTGAACATGCTTGCACTTTATTCTGAAAAAGAAGGTCTGTTGAAAGAATAATGATTGATTATATGTGTGTGTATATATATATAAACACACACACACACACACATATATATATATCCCAGAGGAAGTCATGTCTACTTTCTCTCAAGGTGTCACCACCTATCTTAACTGCTTTGCACAGTGGGTGAAAGTTGTACAGCAACGCTGCCTTTGATTGGTTTGATGGCTTTAGGAAACTTGTGGTTCCAATTCCCAGAAATATTAGCTTAAACTACAGAGTAAACTCAATGCTTCTAAAAATTTTATATTCATCTCTTCCTGACATTGTACTTTCATTTTGAATGTTAATTCTTTCTTATTTTTATTTTTCAGACAAGAAGGAACAGGGAAAAGGCAAGTTCCAATGATGTATTATTATTTCATATGTACACATATATCTGTTTCACTGAATAGGTCTGGATACTATGATCAACTTCCCAGAAATTCCTGTTCCCATTTCCAAGACCGTGATTTCTCTAAACAATTTCTCACTAAAAGAATGTAAAATGTCTTGAAAAAAAATAGCCATTTCCAGATTAGGTAGAAAATGTCAAACTTACTTTGGAATATCTTGTTAAATGAACAGCAAGGAAGCTACATTAGGCTTCTGGGGTCCTTTGAAGAGGACACAGGTTTCAACTTAAATAAGATCCCACTTCATAATGATTTTAGAGATTGAGCATCAAAGAAATACTGACTGGAAAATCTTAAACTCATCAAGCATGTTAAATATCTACATGTTGCTGATAATACACAGTTACATTGGTTAAGGTAGCAGGATATTAGAGAATTTATTCATTATTCTGTGTGTATGTGTTATTCACTCAGTCATGTCTGACTCTTTGCAACTCCATGGACTGGAGCCCACTAGGTTCCTCTGTCCATGGAATTCTCCAGGCAAGAATATGGAGTGGGTTGCCATTTCCTTCACCAGGGGATCTTCCTGACCCAGAGATTGAACCTGGGCCTCCTGCATTAAAATATATGTCTGCATTTTTAAACTTTCTGATATTGAACTTTATTCAAGATAACTTGAGGCCATCTGATTTGGAACTGCCATCACTGCCACTTAATATTTCAATTTCCTTCTTTTTCATGTAACAAGGCTATATATATCCATGGGTTGGGGCTTTTGGGAGGCACTACTGGTAAAGAATTCACCTGCCAGTTCAGGAGACACAAGAGACTCTGGTTTGGTCCCTGGGCCAGGAAGATCCCCTGGAGAAGGAAATGGCAAAACCACTCCAGTATTCTTGCCTGGGAAATTCTATGAACAAAGGAGCCTGGCAGTCCCTGGGGTTGCAAAGGGTGGAACGAAACTGAGCACAGCACAACACAAGAACTTACCAAAGCTAACAAATCAAATAATAAAAGCCTCAGCTCAGTTCAGTTCAGTTCAGTCACTCAGTCGTGTCCGACTCTTTGCGACTCCATGAATTGCAGCACGCCAGGCCTCCCTGTCCATCAATAAAAGCCTAAATAATGCCAAAAAATGTCAATAGCATATTTTAAGAGGTAACCACCACAACTAATATTTCTAAAAAATTTTCTCTTTCAGTAATTTCATTCCATTTCTAGTTTGATTTTTTTGTAAAATATTCTGTGGACAGAAGTGGGATTTCCTCCTCTGTTGGTACTTATGTGTGAGGTAGTGTGTATGTGAGTAAGTGTGTGTGTGTGCTTTTGCATGTTAATAGGTTTAATTTTGGGCTTATATTTAGAATTTTCAATACATTTAATTTTCTTCACATCTACTTCCCATGATATTTACATTTATCTTTGTATTTTATTTTTCAGAAGATCTTCCCCAAACAATTGGTAAATTTTCTCTGACATTTCCCATAACCATATAAATGACTGCTTTTTTAGTGTCTTTAGAGTTCCATTTTACCTATATGGTTTCCAGTGGCTCATTCTTCTGGATGTCTACGTGTCCCATTCACTTTATTTCTGCTCATGGTCTTCTCTCACATTATGTTCTCTTCATTTCTATTTCTATACTTTTCATTCATTCTCAATCCTTCTTTTTCATTCAATATCTGTACCTCCCTATAAACATTGATCTTGTGTTCTTCCAGAGACTTGTCATACTTATTGCATTATCAAGTTGGAGAGATGAAAGAAATTTGGCTGATATTCACATGGTTTCTATTCTATATATATTTTGTGGACACTGCCCACTAATTTAGGACTTCTGTTTTATATAAGAAATATGAGAGCCAGTTAAGATGCAATTAATTATTCACCAAACTTTAACAAGAACGCTTATTAGCTAAATATAGTTTTACTCCCATTCATTGGTCAAATGTGAACTGGAGGCTTAGTCTTATATAGCCTGTGAATATGTTATTCAAATGTTCTCAGGTATACAAATATTTTGCATAATCTTTCCTATCTTTTTTCTTTTAAATCAAAATGAATTTTGATTATACTTTCATTAACACAATTATGAATTCTGAAAATTTCAATTCCTTTTAAATGTTAAGAGAAAAACTTTCATATATTAAGGAAAGTTCATTGATTAATTTCTCAATTGAGAATGATGTAGGTCAATGACACAAAGACACTGGAATTTTTCCAAAAATTTTTATAATACAAATATAATCATTTAAAGTTTAACATTCTCCATTTCTAATGGTATTTTTCCATTTTTTTGTCAGACTGAATAGGTTTGAAATACATCTACTTGATAAATAGATTTGGTTAGAGGGATGCTTTTACTATTTTCTTCCTCATCTCTTAACAACCTATCTTTGTGTTTTGTGTATTTGTACTCTGTTTTAAAATGAAAGAAGTGCCTCTAAAAGACCACGGATTGATATTGTTTATCCAACAAAGTTATATCAACTTCCTCTCATGATCAGTTTTCTGTTTAGCTCTTGTGCACCAAGTCCATACGGAAGTAAAAGAATATTGCCTCTGATTGGTGAGGTGGCTTTGGAATCTTCCAATTCCAGTTCTTAGAATTATTGGTCAGTTTGAACTGTAGAGAAAATTATGGAAGTGTTTCAAATTTTTACCCTCTTCACTTACTGATATGTATCCTCATTTTGAATGTAGATTGATTGTTTTTCTTTTTATATTAGTATAAGTGTAAACAGAAAAAAGACAAGTCCTAGTAATGTGTGCCTAGTCATGCTTTCATGTGTCTTTTGCACCTGTCTTTAAGTATCAATGATCATCACCTTCTATTCCTGTATCTGTATATTTTGTCATGATTTTGTTTCATTATTTTGAGTATGCCATTTCTCTTTTTAATTCACTTTCCTGTATTATTATTGCTCTGGATTGTCCTGCATTTCAACACTTGTAGACAAATACTTTTGTCAAGTAAATTATATTAATAGTATGTCTCTGATGTTTTGTCATTTTTAGAATGGCTAATGTATAGGTGTATCCCAAGATAATTCAAGAACCCCTTTCACTGTCATCTCACACAGCATTCACCTTCTATTAATGTGATTTAGATAAGATAAGCTTCATTCAAGTACATGCTAAAATATAAACTTGCACAAAACAAATTCAATATTAATGGGTTCATGAAAATGTTATGAATAGAGATTCCTAGAAACCTAACACAGATTTCCTTCTGGAATAGTGTTTCACTATACTGGAACAGTGACTTTTGGTGACTATACATGACAAAGCTACTGCAATAACCAGAATGACTTATATATATATTTCATGGAAGTCAAAGAATATATAAAGTTAACAATTGAATAATAAAAGCCTGCTGCTGCTGCTGCTGCTAAGTCGCTTCAGTCGTGTCCCACTCTGTGCGACCCCATAGACGGCAGCCCACCAGGCTTCCCCGTCCCTGGGATTCTCCAGGCAAGAACACTGGAGTGGGTTGCCATTTCCTTCTCCAATGCATGAAAGTGAAAAATGAAAGTGAAGTCGCCCAGACGTGTCCAACTCTAGTGACCCCATGGACTGCAGCCTACCAGGCTCCTCCATCCATGGGATTTTCTAGGCAAAAGTACTGGAGTGGGGTGCCATTGCCTTCTCCAATAAAAGCCTAAATAAGGCTAAAAACAGATCAATAGTATTTTTATAAGGTAAACAGCAGAACTAATGTGCCCCTGAATTTTTTTTATCTCAATTCACTAAATTCAGTCCTTTCCCCCCTTTAACATTTGAAATATATTTTCTGGACACAAGTGATCCTTCAACCACTGTTGGTTCACAAGTGTGTGCAGGCACACATATGTGTGTGTTTATCTGTATTCTGATACATTTAACTTTCAGTTCAGTTCAGTTCTGGATTTCCCTTGTGGCTCAGCTGGTAAAGAATCCACCTACAGTGCAGGAGACCTGGGTTCAGTCCCTGGTTTGGGAAGATCCCCTGGAGAAAGGAAAGGCTACCCACTCCAGTATTCTGGCAGGGAGATTTACATGGACTATGTCCATGGGGTTGCAAACAGTCGGACATGACTGAACAACTTTCACTTTCAGTTCAGTCTCTCAGTCGTGTCTGACTCTTTGCCACCCCATGGACTGCAGCACGCCAGGCTTCCCTGTCCATCACCAACTGCCAGAGTTTACTCAAACTCATGTCCATCGAGTCAGTGATACCATCCAACCATCTCATCCTCTGTCATCCCCTTCTTCTCTCACCTTCAATCTTTCCCAGCATCAGGGTATTGTCAAATGAGACAATTCTTTGCATCAGGTGGCCAAAGCATTGGAGTTTCAGCTTCAGCATCAGTCCTTCCAATGAATATTCAGGATTGAATTCCTTTAGGATTGACTGGTTGGATCTCCTTGCTGTCCAAGGAATTCTCAAAAGTCTTCTCCAACACCACAGTTCAAAAGCATCAATTCTTTAGCACTCAGTTTTCTTTATAGCCCAAATCTCAAATCATTATAGTCCAACTCTCACATTTAGTCCAATTTTCACATTTAATACATGGATATTTTTCAATAAATTTGAATTTTATTTGATTTTGTTTCCTATGTTATTTACATTGTTCTCTCCATTATGTTTTTCAGAAGAACTTCAGAAAAAACTGGGTAAATTATCTCTGATAACTTTTTATTCCATTGTCCTTTTTAAATGACTGCTTTCTTGATGTTTTTAACATTCCATGACTTTTTACCAAATGTGATCTATTGGTTCATTCTTCTTTTGTATGTCTACTGCTCCTTCTTCAGGGTTTTTGTTTGTTTATGGACTTCTACATTAAATACTGTCCATTTCCATTTTCCTACTTTCTATCATTTCCTCATTCTTTTTTTTTTTCTTCATTCCATACTGCCCCTTTCTAGAAACATTGGCTTCTCCTGTCTTCCACTGACTTGCCATTGATCCTTTATTAGTTTTGTGACATAAGGGGATTGATTAGGCCAACAGATGTATGAGTTCCAGTCTGTACATACTGTTTTGAAAACATCCATTAACTTAGGGTCACTGTACATATTCCAAGTTCAAGAAGCCATTACTGTACAATTGATATTTTCCCAAGATAAAAGAAGATTTCAGATTTCATGAGTGAAGTTTCTTCCTGCATTATCCTGTCAAAGACTGTATAAATTCCACTGGCATTCACAGGTCACCTATGACCTTGGATCTCACTCTTTCACTGCCCTTGATCATATTACTCAAGTGTTCTCAGTCATACAAATATTTTACACAATTTTTTCTGGCTATTTTCCAAACTATAATAAATGTTCTTATTCTTTTGCACTTTCGGTCACACAGTTATTAATTCTATGAACTGCAATACCTATTAAATGTTTGTAGAAGGATATTATATCAAGAAAATTTCATGTGTCTTCAATTCAAAATTCTTTGTGAATGACACAAAAAGCTATTTTCCTAACATGATTCTGAAAGATTTTTTCATAAAACATCAATATAATCACTAAAAGTTCAGCATCTTTCTTTTCCAAATTTTAAATTATATTTCTGTTTACAGGTTGAATATAGTTTCGGAACTTATATCTTTAATGCATGTAGCAGGTTCCATGTAATTACTACAACAGATGCAGTTTTGACTAATGAGTACATTTTCTATAGGCTTTTCATTACATTTTAAGTTCCTATGTCATATTTGTGTATGTTAATATGGTATTTTAGTCTGAAAAAGAGGAGATAGCCCAATGAAGGATGATTGACATTATTTATCCTATGGTTTCATTTCTTAATTCCTTTTGCACTAAGGGGTTGTATGGAAAACAGCATTGCCTTTCATTGGGTTAGATGGTCTTTGCAAATTTTTAGTTCCAATATTTTAGAAATAACCATCAATTCTTTTAAAGAAGTAAAGCTCATAGGATTTCAAATTTTTCTACTCTTTTCTCCCTAATACTGTGTTTTCATTTTTAATGAATTGGTTTTTCTTTCTTCTATTTTTCAGATAAATATAAACAGGAAAAAGGTAAATGCCATTAATATATTTCACTTCATGCCTAGGCAATGTTTTCCTGCTTATTTTACCTTCGTCTTCAACTTCAATAATTATCTTCCTCAATGCCAATGTGCATATAGTTTTACATGTTCATGCTTTTTTATTATTTTATTTTTTCAAATAAAATTAACTCTCTTCACCTGTAATTCAGATACAGTATTTGAAAGGTAATGCTTCTTCATCATTTCTTATGTATCTGTTTCATTATTACTGATTTTTCCTGTTACTGCAAACTCTGCATGTATTTTCTTTCTGTTGAGTAAATTTTAGTAACAATTTATCTGTAATATTTTGGTATTTTTTAAGGTTTCTGATCTGAACTTTATGTCTTTTGATTTATAACAGCCTTCACTGTCATTTAATACCTTATTTCCATTTCTTTCATCTGACTATTTTTAAGATATGTTGCATTTAGGTATGAGTTAAAATCAAAAGCATAAAATAAGATGATGCTTTAATTGGTTGAAAAAATGTTGTGAATAAAGGCATCCATGAACTTAACCCTGTAATTATAACTGACATATAATTAAGAGCAAAGAACTTATAAGCACTAAGAACTTCTGTAAACATCCATAATTTCAAAAGGGATCAAGAAAAATTGTATAATGATCAGAACAAAAATTCCAGCTTGTTTTCAATTCAGAAAATTCATTCATTTCCTCCTTCTTCATCTTTTGAAGAGTATTCTTGGCACAAAAGGGAGCTTTCAGCCAAGTGTATGTGTGTCTATGTGTGTGTGTGTGTGTGTGTTCACATGTGTGTGTGCATGCACGTATGTATTCATGCATATGCATGTGTTTACATGGGTCATTATAGGTTTAATATTAAACACATCCTTTCAATAAATGTGCATTTTATTCATATTTCTTTCTCATAAAATTTACAGTGATCTTTCCTTTTTTTTTCAGAAGAACTTCAGAAAAAATCAGGTAAATTTTCTCTAACGTCCACGTCTTCCTAAAACACTTTTAAATAACTACTTTCTTGATATCTTTCTATTCCATGCCTTTTTATAAACATGTCACCTTTTGGCTCACTCTGGATGTCTCCTGTTCCCACATGAATTTTGCATTATAAACTTTGTTCATATTAAGTGCTATTCATTTTGTTTCCCTGCCTTCATTCTTCCTATTCCTTCTTTTTTTAATTTCATACCTGATCTTCCCCCACATGCACTTGCCTCTTCTGTTTCTAGAAACTTGCAAAAGTTTCTCTATGAAATTTATGCAATGTAGGAGCTTAGGCTGATAGGCACATGGTTTCTACACTATATATGTATTTCTTGAAAATACCCAAAATTTGGACATCTGTATTCTAAATCTGAAGGCCTATTACTATGAAATTGATACTTTCTCATACTTTAGGAGATGAGAGGAAGTCTCCAAACTTGCTGATTAAAGTTTCTTTCTATATTGTTCTTTCAACTACTGTGTGAATTCAGATATAATTCCTTGGTCAAAATTCATTCTTACACTACACTGAACATATTATCCCAGAGTTTCCAGGTATATATTATTTTACTTAAGTTTTCTTAAATTTTTAAACTTTTCAACCACAAAAATTTTTCTTCACCTTTTTCATTTTTATTATCAGATCAACAAACTGTAATTCCTTTCAAATACTTATAGGAGGATTTTAATTTTAAGGAAAGTTCAAATATAATATATCTCTCAATTTTGAATTTTGTGTGTGAATCACATATGAAGCATGATTCCTGAGATATTTCCAAAAGATTTTTTAGTGAAACACTAATGTAATTATCATGTTTTATAACCTTTTTTTCTAAAGACATTCAAATATATTTTTGTTTTTAGAGGGAATTGAATTTAAGAATATGTCTCTTTAATGATACACTAGTTTTCATATACTAAAAGATAACCTGAGGCACAATATCATTTTCAAGGGTTTATCTGAGTAAACATCGATTCAAATTGGCAGCACTAAACTGAAAGTGGTTAAGTGTGCTCTACCAAAAGAAACTAGGGGCAAGCTCTTTATAGAGAAAATGATGCAGAAGCAAAGCAATTATTTTACTGGTCATAGCTTAAACTGTTGCCTTATTTATGAAAGCTTATTTGACTGTGATTGGCTGTTGTTAAGTTCTATTTTCTTGGATTGAAGGGCCTTGACTTTGGCTTCAGCTCGGTTTAGTCATTTAGTCATGTCCAACTCTTTGTAACCCCATAAACTGCAGCACACAAGACTTTCCTGTCCATCACCAACTCCCAGAGCTTGCTCAAATTCATGTCCATCAAGTCACTGATGCCATCCAACCATCTCATCATCTGTCATCCCCTTCTCCTCCTATCTTCAATCTTGTCCAGCATCAGGGTCTTTTCTAATAAGTCACTTCTTTTCATTAGGTGGCCAAAGTATTTGAGCTTCAGCTTCAGCATCAGTCCTTCCAATGAACATTCAGGACTGATTTCCTTTAGGTTTGACTGGTTGGATCTCCTTGCAATCCAAGGGACTCTCAAGAGTCTTCTCCAACACCACAGTTCAAAAGCATCATTTCTTCAGTGCTCAGCTTTCTTTATGGTCCAACTCTCACATCCACACATGACTACTGGAAGAACCATAACTTTGACTAGACAGACTTTTGTAGGCAAAGTAATGTCTCTGCTTTTTAAGATGCTGTCTAGGTTGGTCATAGCTTTTCTTCCAAGAAGCATGTGTCCTTTAATTTCTTGGCTTCAGTTGCCATCTGCAGTGATTTTGGAGCCCAAGAAAATAAAGTCACTGTTTCCCCATCTATTTGCCATGAAGTGATGGGACTGAATGCCATGATCTTTTTTTGAAAGCTGAGTTTTAAGCCAGATTTTTCACTCTCCTCTTTCACTTTCATCAAGAGGCTCTTTAGTTCCTCTTCAATTTGTGCCATAAGAGTAGTGTCATCTGCATATCTGAGGTTATTGATATTTCTCCCAGTAATCTTGATCCCAGCTTGTGCTTTATCCAGCCCAGCATTTTGCATGATGTACTCTGCATACAAGTTAAAGAGGCAGGGTGACAATATACAGGCTGGATGAACTCCTTTCCCAATTTGGAACCAGTCCATTGTTCCATTCCAGTTCTAACTGTTGCTTCTTGACCTGCATACAGATTTCTCAGGAGGCAGATAACAAGGTCTTATATTCCAATCTCTTGAAGAATTTTCCACAGTTTGTTGTGATCCACACAGCCAAAATCTTTGGCGTAGTCAAATGAAGCAGAAGTAGATGTTTTCTGGAATTCTCTTGCTTTTTCTATGATCCAGTGGATGATGGCAATTTGATATCTGGTTCCTCTGCCTTTTCTAAAACCAGCTCGAACATCTGGATGTTCTTAGTTCACATATTGGTAAAGCCTTGCTTGGAGAATTTTGAGAATTACTTTGCTAGTGTGTGAGATGAGTGCAATTGTGTGGTAGTTTGAGCATTCTTTGGCATTGCCTATCTTTGGGATTGGAATGAAAACTGACCTTTTCCAGTCCTGTGGCCACTGCTGAGTTTTCCAAATTTGCTGGCATATTAAGTGCAGCACTTTCACAGCATCATCCTTCAAGATTTGAAATAGCTCAGCTGCAATTCCATCACCTCCACTAGCTTTGTTCATAGTGATGCTTCCTAAGGCCCACTTGGCTTCACACTCAAGGATGTCTGGCTCTAGGTGAGTGATCACACCATCATGGTTATCTAGGTCATTAATATCTTTTTTGTATAATTCTGTGTATTCTTGCCACCTCTCCTTAATCTCCTCTGCTTCTGTTAGTTCCATACCTTTCCTAGCTTAGGTTTTGCTTATATAAGTTATCAAAACATTAAAGCCATTTCACTCTAATGGTCTGTGTTGAAATATTGAACACATATGACTACTGCTGCAGATACAGTTTTGGATAAATGAGTGCTTTTACCATTCAATTCCCTATCATTTTTTGAGCGCCTGTCTAGTGTGTATCTGCATATTTGCATTTCTTTCTTGTTCCTACATCTGGAACATATACCTCTGCTGCTTCATCTTATCTGAAGTTCTGTTTGTGTTTTTATGTATGTTAGAATTGGACATAACTGAGCAACAAACACACACACACACGCAGAGGTTAGCTACATTCCTCGACCTTGGAGAAGTGATCCTCTGTAGGGGATGTCTTAGGTGTCCCAGTAGAGCACTCCCCTCGCACTACTCAAGGTTCAGGGATCAGCTGGTCCCAGGGTAAGGTCTGATCTGTTTTTGTTTTTTTTTTTATTTAATGGGAGAAAATTGCTTTACAAGGTTGTGTTGGTTTCTGATATACAGCACAGCTAATAAGCCATAACTATACATATATCACCTACCTCTTGAGCATCCCTCCCCTCCCCCCATTCCATCCCTCTAGGTCATCACAGAGTGCCAGGCTGGGCTCCCTGTGTTGCACAGCAACTTCTCACCAGCTATCTATTTTACACATTTGTTGTTCAGTCGCTCAGTTGTGTCCGACTGTTTGCAACTCCATGAATGGCAGACTTGTCAGGCTTCCCTGTCCTTCACTATCTCCCAGAGTTTGCTCAAACTTATGTCCATTGAGTCGGTGATGCATCCAACCATCTCATCTTCTGTCACCCCCTTCTCCTCTACCCTCAAATTTTCCCAGCATCAGGGTCCTTTCCCAGAGTCAGCTGTTCACGTAGTAGTCTATATTGCAGGCTCAGTTCCACTGACTGTGGGATTGTGGTTTTCTTGCTTCTGGCATCTGCTCCCTGGTAGATGAGTCTGGTCTAGAGGTTTGTGTAGGCTTTCTGGCAGGAGGGGCCAATGCCTGACCACTGATGAGTAGAGCTAGGTCCTGGCCCTCTGGTGGGTAGGGCCATGTCAAGGGGTGTGTCTAGAGGTGGCTGTGGGCTTAAAAAATCTTTGGACAGCCTGTCTGCTGATTGGTGGGGCTGTATTTCCCCCAGTTGGTTGTTTGGCCTGAAGCATCCCAGCACTGGCTCCTACCAACTGTTGGGTGGGGCCAGAACTTGGTGTTAATGACCTAAGCAAGATGTCAACCTCCAGTGAGAGTTCATGCACATGAATACTCCCCAATATATCCACCGCTGTGTCTATTCCCCAGAGTAAGCTACAGCTGTGCCCCCCTTATGTTCCCAGGAGAACTTCCAAGACCAGCAGGTAAGTCTGGCCCAGGCTCCTATGAAGTTACTGTGCCCTCAGTACCGGTACATTTGAGATTTTGTGTGCACCCTTTAAGAATGAAGCCTCTTGTCCCCCAGTCCTGTGGTGCCCCTGCAATTTAAGCCCCACTGGCCTTCAAAGTCAAGTAATTTGGGAGCTCCTCTTCCTGATACCAAACCCCCAGGCTGCAGAGACATGGGATTCAGAACTCTCACTCTTGTGGGAAAACCTGTGCAATACAACCATTCTCTAGTTTTGGGGTCACCCACTCAGGGGATTTTGGACTTGATTATATCACAATTGTGCCCCTCCTACCATCTCAATGTGATTTCTTCTTTGTGTTTTTAGTTATAGAAAATCTGTTTGGTAAGTCCCAGTGTGTTTAGCAGATAGTTGTGGTTTTGGTGTGCTCATGAGAGGAGAGGAGTTCAGGGTTTTTCTACTACACCATCTTGTAAGCAATCTTCCTGCATTTTTTTCTTAAAAAGGTGACAGTTCAATTGAAGATGAATGATTGATATAATTTACCCCAGACAAATCTTATGATATCTCCTCTCAGGTTTTGTTTCCTGTCTTAGTGCCTTCTTTTGTGTAAGGGATGGGGGTCATGTAAAACACTATTGCCTTTTATTGGCCTTTGAGATGGCCTTTGAACCCTGTAGTTTCAACTTGTCAGAGATAGGAGTCATTTTGAAAACTATGGATGTGTTTCAAATTTTTGTCCTTTTCCTTCCTGACAGAGTGACTTGTTTTTAAATGAATTGGTTCTTTCTTTTTTTATTTTCTGCTGAGTATGAACAATGAAAAAGTTAATCCCATTTATGTAGTTTACTCTGTTATTTAGTCATTATGTCACCTCTTGTTGTTGTTCAGATGCTAAGTCATGTCTGATTCCTTGTGACTCCATGGACTACAGCACGCCAGTCTCCCCTACCTTCCACTATCACCTTGAGTTTGCTCAAATCATGTGCATTGAGTTAATGATGCTATCCAACCATCTCATTCTCTGTCATCCCCTTCTCCTTTTGCCTCCAACATTTCCCAGCATCAGGGTCTTTTCCAATGAGTCAGCTCTTTGCATCAGGTGACCAAAGTATCTCAGCTTCAGCTTCAGCATCAGTCCTTCCAATGAATATTCAGGGTTGATTTCCTTTACGATTGACCGGTTTGATCTCCTTGTACTTATTTCTTCAACTATCAAAGAATACTTTCTGCAATTCCAATCTACATATGCATTAAATGATTTTTTCTGATGATCCTGTGATTCCAACTGAAGTTTTGCATCTTCATTTGTTATTCAGTTTTCACCATTATTGTTGGCATAATTTATCCTGCCATTCCAATCTATGTATACAGATCTTTTCTGTAAAATAAATTTTTATTAATAATATACTTTAGAAGTTTATGGTATTTTTTAGAAAACTGTTTTGCTACCTTTATCCAAGATAAGCTCAGGTAATATTATTAGAGCCCACTTCACCTGCCTTTTAATATTTTATTTCCCTTCCTTTCATTTCATTGCATAGAAATTATAAGAAATTTTCTCCATTGGAATTGTATAATAGTATCCTCATTTTTCCTATGAGGAAAATTGGGTTAGAAGGCATAAAAATTCAAGAAGGTTATAACTTGAGAGACATGAATGAGTATTAATAAATGGTTAAGTCTAGAGAATACAGGAATGATGGGAAAAGGAGGAAGCAGTAAAATTAACACCACCAAAGAGGTTTCTTCAAAGAATGTAGGAAAAGCACATATGTACTTTCATGTCATCATTGTTGTTTAGTCTCTAAGTTGTACCCAACTCTTTTGCAACCCCATGGACTGTACCCTACCAGGCTCTTCTGTCCATAGAATTCTCAAGGGAAGAATACTGGATAGGGTTGCTTTTTCTTCTTCAGGCAGAGAATCTCCTGCAGCAGATTCTTTACTACTGAGCCACCAGCAAAGCCCCGTACTTTTATGTAAATATTATATAAAAGCTTAAAATTTATAACATGCAAGAATGCCCAAGATACTTTTTACAACACATGAATTCTAGACAAGAGCTTATCTCTTGAAATGTATATGTAAGTTTTTTAATGGACTCTAATAAAACCTGAAAGTGAAGTGAAAGTGTTATTCACTCAGTCATGTCTCACTCTTTACAACCCCATGGACTGTAGCCCACCAGGCTTCTCTGTTCATGGAATGCTCCAGGCAATAATACTGGAATGGGTAGCCATTCCCATCTCCAGGGAATCTTCCCCACCCAGGGATCAAACCTGAGTCTCCCTCATTGCATGCAATTCTTTATCATCTGAGCCACCAGGGAAATCCCATAAAGCCTAAAGTTGCATTATAGGAATAAAATTAAAAAGAAACTGCTTAAAGAATGATCTTCTAACATTTTTCTCATGTAATACTTGCATTACTTTATCTCCATTAACTCATATTTTAAGTCCCTTCAAATACATGAATCTAAAATAAACATTAATTTATGTCATTAATTTTCTGCTTGCTTATAAAATATTTATGTGCTGATAAATGGTGTACTTATTTGTAAGTTAATAGAAATGGAAGTTTCATTACAGTCCTAACTTCAATTCTTTGAACTTCTTCTGAGGTACATGATAAAATTGAGAGTGTGAGTTTATCAAATCTAATTTTAAAAGTTCTCTCAACTGACAACTCAATTAAATTTCATTGCACTATTATTCAATGTAAATAGAAACCATCGGACTTCAGGAAAGATGTCAGTTCAGTTCAGTCACTCAGTTGTATCAGATTTTGTGACCACATGGACTGCAGCATGCCAGGCTTCCCTGTTCATCACCAACTCCCACAGCTTGCTCAAACTCATGTCCATTGAGTCAGTGATACAATCCAACCATCTCATCCTCTGCTATCTCCTTCTCCTCCCACCTTCAGTCTTACCCAACATCAGGGTCTTTTCCAAAGAGTCAGTTCTTTCCATCAGGTGGCCAAAGTATTGGAGTTTCAGCCTCAGCATCAGTCCTTCCAATGAATATTCAGGACTGATTTCCTTTAAGATGGACTGGTTGGATCTCCTTGCAGTCCAGGGGACTCTCAAGAGTCTTTTCCAGCACCACAGTTCAAAAGCATCCATTCTTTGGCACTCAGCTTTCTTTATAGTCCAACTCTCACATCCATACATGACTATTGGAAAAACCATAGCTTTGACTAGTCATACCTTTGTTGGCAAATTAATGTCTCTGCTTTTTAACATGCTATCTAGGTTGGTCATAGCTTTTCTTCCAAGAGCAAGCAAGCAGCTTTTAATTTCATGGCTGCAGTTGCCAAAGATTGTACTCAAACATTATAGTCATTTGCTTTCTTAATGGCTATGACATCTTCTAAAAAGATATTCTCAGGACTTAGTGTTTGTTGACTATAATTCACAAATTGTTTCACTTAAAGACAACTTGTTTAATCTGACATAGAAAGACTTGCAAAATTCAAAATCAGTTTCAACATACTACTATGAAAGATAACATTTGTTATGGAATTATTTTATTCCTTTATTAAATATGGATTTTGTCCAAATCTTCAATTATGAATGTCCTTAATACTGTTCATAAAATATGTATGTATGGGATAAAATCCTAGTTAGTTTTTCTGCCCTAATCATCATCATTCTTCTTTATTTATTCAACTGGGGAAATTCACTTCCTTTTCTCAGTTTTTGAAGATAGAACTGTGCTTCCTTGGCTTTTTTTTTTCTTTTCAGGAGTTTTTGTTTGTTTTTTTCTAATCACATTCATCCTTCCAGTTTACTATGCAGTGGAAATTTTCTATTCATTTTCATTTTCTATATTGGTTTCTCTTGATATTTACATGAGATTTCCATTTTATTTTTCAGAAGATCTTCAGAAAGAAACTGGTAACTTTTTTCTGACATTCTTTTTTACTGATATATTTCTTTGAAAAAAATTCCTTGTCACTTCCTGTCTCATTACCTCTTACTCCTCCTTCTTGTCTTTTTCTTCTTGTGGATTTCAAATTACCCTATCTGTTTTCTTTTTATCTTCCTGAACTCATTCCATGTTAAGTTCCCTTTTCATTCTTTCAGGTTTTGTTCACTTCCTTCCCTTTCTATGCTTTATTTTTAGGCTTCTTGTATTAATATATCCCAGGTGATTACTGGAATTTTATAGTAATTCACTGTACAGTAGTTAGTTTTACACTTGGTGAGATAAAGGTGATTAAGCTAAGAATGATGACAGAAAGTTTCTTTTAATTTGGGTTCTTCAACATGTGCTCTGATATGGAGTGCCCATTGTTTTATGCATGATATTCTGCTTGTTTTTATGGGAAAGTTAAAACTCCAAAGTTGCTGAGTGAGATAAGTTCCTTTTTTTTTTTACTTGTATATTATGCTATATATATTGATGTCAAGTTAATCTTGAGACTTACTAGTCCATTTTTCTTGACTATATTCTCAAGTGATTTAAGATGTATAAATATTTTTTTCACAACTTTGCTGGATTTTTTTTCCAACCATAATTATTGTTGTTCTTTTATTTTTATTTTTAGCTTTTTAATCATTAATACTTCAAGGTCTTTATACATACATTTTTTTTCACTCAAATAAACTTCATTGTAAACCTAAAATCTAAAGTTATTTTCCAAGTTATTCCTACACTATTTTGGTATTATATCATAAGAATTATTAAACTCTCATATCCCTACATATAAAATTATATTCTTCAAATTGTAGGAAGGTTTTTAGATGTAGTAGGCTTCAGAGATTTCTTTAGTTGCTTTTAAAATGGACATGGCAAAACCAATACAATATTGTAAAATAATTAACCTCCAATTAAAATAAATAAATTTATATTTAAAAAATAAAAAATAAAATGGATATTACTTGGTCATCTTTCAGACACTACTAGCATTGGCAGATATATGTGCAGATGTATGACTTTACTTGAATCTTTTTCATGATGTTAAGAAAACAGTTTTTTAAATTAATTAGTTAACATTATATATGTGTATTTATACTTGTTTTTTTTTTCTCTCAGATAGGAGGAAGGCTCAGTTCAAATTAAGTAAGTAAAGCTTATTTCCCAAGAATCTTTATTCTTCTAAATCTCAGATTCTTCCACTGTAGAAATTGAATAGGATTTAGAAAAGCAACAAAAATGCTTATAGTAGGCAAAAAGCATTTGAAATGTTATCTTCCTAAATTCTAGTAATTTCAATAAATTATTTTCAAAAGACAAACCACCAGTGATTCAGCATGTTCTTCCTTCTCTCCCCTTCCTTCCTTAATTTATTTCATGTCTTCTCCTTCCCACTTCTCCTTCATCCCTCCCACTTTTTATTGCTTCTATGTTTCTATCTACCCTCCACCTGATCATTTTTATCATTGTGTTTTCTAAAAATGGAATATGAGAATATGAGATAAAAAGAGGAAGTCCAAAGAATGCAGAAGAAAATATATGACAAAGACAAGGAGAAATGAAAAAGACAATGAGAAAAAAAAATGGAAGAAAAAAAAGTAAAGTTTCCTGTTTTGGTTTTTGCAGGCTGGAGGGAGTCAACATTATACCCTGGTGAGTGACATGGATTCTGATAAAGGCTGTCCTATTGCAAAATATATTTTAAATGAATACCTATTGCATGCAAAACAATACAATAAAAACAAACAAAACTCCAAAATATGCATTCTATGAACTCAATAGATTACTCAGTATTTTAAAAAATAATAATGTACTTAAAATATTAAATTTAGCAATTTGACCATTATTATTTTCTATTTGATTTTTTAATAATTGAAGCATAGTTCAGTTCAGTTAAGTCACTCACTCAGTCGTGTCTGACTCTTTGCAACCCCATGAATCACAGCACTCCAGGCCACCCTGTCCATTACCAACTCCCGGAGTGCACCCAAACCCATGTCCATCGAGTTGATGATGCCATCCAGCCATCTCATCCTCTGTCATCCGCTTCTCCTCCTGCTCCCAATCTTTCCCAGCATCAGAGTCTTTTCCAATGGGTCAGCTCTTCGTATGAGGTGGCCAAAGTATTGGAGTTTCGTCTTCAACATCAGTCCTTCCAAAGAACACCCAGGACTGATCTCCTTTAGAATGGACTGGTTGGATCTCCTTGAAGTTTCAGGGACTCTCAAGAGTCTTCTCCAACACCACAGTTCAAAAGCACCAATTTTCTGTGTTCAGCTTTCTTTATAGTCCAATTCTCACATCCATACATGACCACTAGAAAAACTGTAGCCTTGACTAGATGGACCTTTGTTGACAAAGTAATGTCTCTGCTTTTTAATATGCTGTCTAGGTTAGGTCATAATTTTCCTTCCAAGGAGTAGGTGTCTTTTAATTTCATTGCTGCAATCACCATCTGCAGTGATTTTGGAGCCCAGAAAAATAAAGCCAGACACTTTTTCCACTGTTTCCCCATCTATCTGCCATAAAGTGATGGGACCAGATGCCATGATCTTAGTTTCTGAATGTTGAGCTTTAAGCCAACTTTTTCACTGTCCTCTTTCACTTTCATCAAAAGGCTCTTTAGTTCTTCTTCACTTTCTACCAGGCATAGTTGGCTTACAATATTACATTAGTTTCAGGTGTACAACATAGTGACTTCAAAATTTTGTAGGCTATACTCCATTTAAATTATTATAAAAATTGGCTATATTTCCCATGAAAGAAAGGGAAGTCACTCAGTCATGTCTGACTCTTTGTTATCCAGTGGACTGTAGCCTAGCAGGCTCCTCCATCCATGGGATTCTCCAGGCAAGAGTACTGGAGTGGGTTGCCATTTCCTTCCCCAGGAGATCTTCCCAGCCCAGAGAAGCATATTCCCCATGCTGTACAATATATCCTTTAGGTTTATTTATTTTATACATAGTAGTTTGTACCTCTGAAACTGTAATATTATTCCTCCCCCCTTTCCTCTCTCCACTGATAATTATGTTTGCTCTCTATATCTGTAAGTCTGTTTCTGTTTTGTTATATTCACTATTTTATTTTTTAGATTCCACATATTAGTGATAACATACTCTATTTATCTTCCTCTGTCTGACTTATTTCATTAATAGTAATACCATCCAAGTCCATCCATATTGTTGCAAATGTCAAAATTTCATGTATGTGTATACACACACACACACACACACACAAAGGAACAGTAATCAGTATGTGTGTGTATATATATATATACACACACACACAAAGAAACAATATTTAGTCACTTGTAGTGTGTATATATATATATATATATATATATATATATATATACATTAAATTCAGGTATAGTATGAACAATGGGGTGCATGTACCTTTTCAAATTTGTGTTTTCATTTTCTTTGGTTATATACCCAGGTGTAGAATTGCTGGATCATATGGCAGTTCTATTTTTAGTGTTTTGAGAAGCCTTTATACTATTTTCCACCAGTTTACATCCATCAACCATTTACAAGGTTTCCTTTTCTCCACATCCTAGCCAACATTTATTATTTGTTTTATTATTTTTTAATTGACATCTCAAATAATGCTGTGAGGATAAGTAAAAGATCATCTCCTATAAAGTCTGAGGAAACCACAACAAAGAGAATTTATTTGATCAGGCATATCATAATCTCTATTTCTCTTCCAACATCTTAAATAGATTAGGGACACTTATCCTATGGGAATGTTGGTTGAAGAAATCAGTTCTTCAAGCCAGACATAATTTAACAGACTGTGAAAAGAGGTGCCAGTATATCAAAGAATATTTTCTTTGGTTATTATCATTTATAAATTAATCCTTGAGAATTTATACTCATAATCTGAGCAGATGGATATATTTATCTATCAGATGGGGCTTCTCACATTCATATGTTCCTTGCAGATTGGAGGAAAGAAGAGTTCCAAGCTGGTGAGTATGATGGTCCAAGAGGGACCCTGCTCCTTGTGGGGTAAGAAAGGAAGATGGGTGAAGATGACGTGGATGTTCCCAGGGCCAGAGAAGTTCTCACAGAATGGGGACCCTCTGGCCCAGGCCTACTGAGACTCTTTCCATAAACATGACAGTCTAATTGTTTTTGCAGTAAATGTGACTCTTGATGAAGCCACTGCTCATCCCAGCCTCCTCCTGACTGAAGAGGGGAGAGGAGTAACCTTGCAAGAAATACAGCAAGATCTACCCAGCTCCACACAGAGATTTGTCTCCATTCCGTGTGTGCTGGGTCAGCCACAAATCTGTTCAGGGAGATACTACTGGGAGGTGAAAGTTGGGGAACTGCATTCCTGGGACTTGGGAGTTTGTAGGGATAATGTATCAAGAAAGGGGACTTTCCAAATGTCCCCACAGAATGGTTTCTGGGCCATTAGGCTCTACCAGGAGGATTACTGGGCCCTTACCATCTCAGAAACTCATCTTACTCTAAGAGAAAAACCCCTTAGTGTGGGGATATTCCTGGATTATGAGGCAGGAGATGTATCTTTCTATAATATGACAGATGAATCCCACATTTTCACATTTTCCAAACAGACATTTTATGGTGTCCTAAGACCACTTTTCAGACTTTGGTTCCCTGACTCTGGCCCCTTGACCATTGTCAAGGTGGAGTAGAACACACTGATGTAATTCATGTGCCTACACCTCCCTGAGAAAGTATAACATTGGGCCCAAGTGATCATTATAATTCTCCCCACTGGCCACAACATGATTTTTTCCCCCTCCTGCATATTGGTTCATTCTCGAGGTGAAGTTCTGTGAGACTGACTGATTGTTGCCTCTCATATCACTTCTTACTTCTTCCTTAATTATAAACTCCTATTATTACTATGCCTGTGACAACCTAGTATAAAGATTAAATTTTCTAGACTACCAGCTGAATATCACTAAATGATGACCAATGCATTATAGATTTATTATTTTGTGTAATTTCTGGGATGTTTCTTTAAAGGAAAACTATGTTTTCTCATTGTTTACTTTTTATGATGCCTGAAATCTATCATTAATGAAACATCTGTGACCATGTAAAAATCATGGATAGCAGACAAGATACAGTGGCTTAGGTTTTTGATAACTTGTGAAACTATTCTATTACTCAGTTCCTAAATTATATTCAGTGAGAAATAAACTGTTCTCTCTCTAAGCTTTTTATACTTTGGATTTTTGTCATTTATAATTGAATTTAATCCTAGTTTGTATACCCTCCCTTTAAGGATGGCAACAGATGACACCCACAGTTGAATATTTAAGTGAAATAGTAGGCATAAAGTCCTGTACTTGATTTCTTAGCAACTCCTGCTCCTCCAGTGTATGAGTCAAGTTAGGGTCTCCCAATTACTCCTGACTCATCAGACCCTCCTGACTTCACTTCCTTCTCTTTCCTATTTAGATGCCAGGGTTAATAATTTTAGGTATTCTTTTACTAATAAGTGAAAAGTCCTGATCTCATTGTCCTTTCACATCTGCTTGGAAAGAAACCCCAAAATGAATGAATCTATTATTCATTTCTCATACTGGAAGTTGAACATGCTATAAAAGTCCATACAGATGAGTAGAGTGGTTACTCTATACGTGTGCAGTAACCTGTCACAACTTGGGCACTAGCACTGTTGATGGCACTTTTCTATCTGGCAATCTTCCCATGTGTCTCCAGTCATTTACAGTCCCTTGCCTGTCCAGTCAATTTCATTAAAAATTCCACTTTTTAAAACTTCTAACTCTACTCCCACATAATTCTCAGTATAAGACTGTATTTCCATTTTGAAAAAACAGTAAAGATAATAACAAATAGAATCAATCAGAGGGGAATTGTCTCATTCATTGTAATGACAAATATAGTGAAATTATCAAAATCTCCCAACTCTACATTACTCCTCCCTCACTGTTACATTAAGAGAAATATCCCTCTTCCTTTACAGGGAACACCAACCTACTCTCCTCTATACCCATCTTTCCACCTTATACTATCTTACATGGTACTAAGGTCCATCAATTATTCCTCTCAGTGTTCCAACTAGTTTTTCTACCATAAACTTAACAATTTTTAATCTTGTCCATCTTAAAATCACAACAATGCAATTTTCCATCAACTCTACATCTTCTTATTAACCCTTTTGACTCTCTTTCATAATCAAACTTCTCAAAACATTTATCTAAAGTCTCTATTTATATTCCCTCATTTTTATTTCCTTCTTAGTATACTCTATGATATGCAAATCCTCACCACCAATACCTCACTGTGTGACCTTATTTGGAAATAGGGTCATTGTAGATATAGTTAGTTAAGATGGCATAGAACGGGTGCCTAAATCAACGTAACTGGAGTCCTTATGAAAAGGGAAAATTTGGACATAAACATGCACAGAAAGAACAGCTTGTGAAGGTTGGAGTTTTGCTGCCACAAGGCAAGGAAGGTCCAAGCCTGCTGGCAAAGCACCTGAAGTTTAAAAAAAGGCTTGGAACCAATCTTTTTCTAGCACCTTCAGAGGAAGCATCACCATGTCAACATCTTGTGTTTTTTTTTTTTTTTTTTAATTTTATTTTATTTTTAAACTTTACATAATTGTATTAGTTTTGCCAAATATCAAAATGAATCCGCATCTTGAACTCAGACTTCTGGCCTCCGCAACTATATTGAAATAACTTCCAACATTTAAGCTACTCAGCTTGTAGTATTTTGTTGTGGTATAGTAGAAGGTGTAGCAAACAAATACAATTCTCTTTTGTTAAATACAATCTGCTCATTTGTTTTCTTTAATAAAAATAATCCAGAAGTAAACACTATGTTATGGAAATTACAAGGGGTTTCTACATTTACACAAATTTCATGCCATGGTTGAAAATCAACATAGATAAAATGTACCTTAAATAAAGTAAGAATTCTGAAACTGATAAATCCATACAAGGTACTTAATTCTGTGATAATTCTGAGAAAAAGGTTTGTTGAGATGTTATTTGCATACCATACATTCATTCAAGTGTTCATTCATTCTAAAAAATCATCTCAATAATTTTTAACATATTTACATAGTTCAGCAATCATCATTGATCCAATCGTAAAGGATTCCATCTCCCCAAAAGAGCTCTTGCTTTCGTTTTCAAATAATCTTTGTTCCCAGGCCCAGGGATCACTAATCTATTTTCTCTATACATAGATTTGCCTTTTCTGGATATATACAGTTGCAGTCATATAATATATGGTCTTTTATGTCTAGCTTCTTTCATTTAGCATAATATCTTAGAGACACACACTTTTCATATTTCAGTGGTTTGTTCCTTTTTGATAGAATTTATCTTGAAGAAGGAAGTGGCAACCCACTCCAGTATTCTTGCCTGGAGAATCCTGTGGACAGAGGAGCCTGGTGGGCTGCTGTCCATGGGGTCACACAGAGTTGGACATGACTGAAGCAACTTAGCATGCGTGCATGCATTGGAGAAGGAAACGGCAACCCATTTCAGTATTCTTGCCTGGAGAATCCCAGGAATGGAGGAGCCTGGTTGGCTGCCTTCTATGGGGTCACACAGAGTTGGACACGACTGAAGCGACTTAGCAGCAGCAGCAGTAGCAGCACTGTATGGATATACCACATTGTGTTTATTCATTCTTCAATTAAAAGGCATTAGAATGCTAACATTGTGAAATCTTATAAACAATGGCTATTAGATGAGTGAGGAGGATGACTGTGAACCACTCTTTCAAAGAAACATTAGCTGTAAAAGGTAAAAAGAAATCAGTTCAGGTCAGCTCAGTAGCTCAGTCATGTCCAACTCTTTGTGATCCTGTGGACTGCAGCATGCCAGGCTTCTCTGTCCATCACCAATTCCTGGAGCTTGCTCAAACTCATGTCCATCAAGTCGGTGATGCCATCCAACCATCTCATCCTCTGTCATCCCTTTCTCCTCCTGCCTTCAATCTTTCCCAGCATCAGAGTCTTTTCCACATCAAGAAGAGTCAGTTCTTCACATCAGGTGGCCAAAGTACTGGAGTTTCAGCTTCAGCATCACTCCTTCTAATGAATATTCAGGACTGATTTCCTTTAGGATTGACTGGTTTGATATCCCTGCAGTCCAAAGGACTCTCAAGAGTCTTATCCACTGCCACAGTTTAAAAGCATCAATTCTTTGGCACTCAGATTTTTTGTGGTCCAACTCTCACATTGATACATGACTACTGGAAAAACCACAGCTTTGACTAAACAGACCTTTGTCAGCAAAGTACTATCTCTGCTTTTTAATATGTTGTCTAGGTTGGTCATAGCTCTTCTTCCAAGGAGCAAGCATCTTTTAATTATATGGCTGCAGGCACCCTCTGCTGTGAATTTGGAGCCCAAGAAAATAAAGTCTGTCACTGCTTCCATTGTTTCAACATTTATTTACGATGAAGTGATGGGACCAGATACCATGATCTTAGTTTTTTGAATGCTGAGTTTTAAGCCAGCTTCTTCACTCTGCTCTTTTATTTTCATCAGTAGGCTCTTTGGTTCCTCTTTGATTTTGGCCATAATGGTGGTGTCATCTGCACATCTGAGGTTATTGCTATTTCTCTCTGCAATCTTGATTCCAGCTTGTGCTTCATCCAGCCCAGCATTTTGTATGAGGTACTCTGCATACAAGTTAAATAAGCAGGGCAACAATATATAGTCTTGATGAACTCCTCCCAATTTAACCAGTCTGTTTTTCCATGTCTGGTTCTAATTGTTGCTTCTTGAGCTATATACAGATTTCTCAGGAGGCAGATAACGTGGTCTGGTATTCCAGTCTCTTGAAGAATTTTACACAGTTTGTTAATGACTATTGGCATAGTCAATAAAGCAGAATTAGATGTTTTCTGGAACTCTCTTGCTTTTTCTATGATCCAATGGATGTTGGCAATTGGATCTATGGTTCCTCTGCCTTTTCTAAAACCAGCTTGAATATCTGGAAGTTCTCGGTTCACATAGTGTTGAAGCCTCACTTGGAGAATTTGAGCATTACTTTCCTAGCATGTGAGATAAGCACAATTGTATGGTAGTTTGAACATTCTTTGGCATTTCCTTTCTTTGGGATTGGAATGAAAACTGACCTTTTCCAGTCCTGTGGCCACTGCTGAGTTTTCCAGCTTTGCTGGCATGTTGAGTGCAGCACTTTCACAGCATCATCTTTTAGGATTTGAAATAGCTCAATTGGAATTCCATAACCTCCACTAGCTTTGTTTGTAGTGACGCTTCCTAAGGTCCACTTGACTTCACACAGCAGGATGTCTGGCTCTAGGTGAGTGATCACACAATCATGGTTATCTGGATCATGAAGATCTTTTTTTGTATAATTCTTTAGTGTACTCTTGCCACCTCTTTTTAAGATATTCTACTTCTATTAGGTCCTTACTATTTCTGTCCTTTATTGTGCCCATTTTTGCATGAAATGTTCCCTTGGTATCTCTAATTTTCTTGAAGAGGTCTCTAGTCTTTCCCATTCTATTATTTTCCTCTGTTTCTTTGCATTGATTTCTTAGGAAGACTTTCTTATTTCTCTCCTTGGTATTTTTTGGAACTCTGCATTCAGATGGGTATATCTTTCTTTTTCTCCTTTACCTTTAGCTTCTCTTCATTTCTTAGCTATTTGGAAGGACTTCACAGACAACTGTTTTGCCTTTTTATATTTCTTTTTCTTGGGGATGTTCTTGATCACTGCCTCCTGTACAATGTCATGAAACTCCATTAATAATTCTTCAGGCACTCTGTCTAACAGATATAATCCCTTGAATCTATTTGTCACTTACACTGCTTAATCATAAGGTATTTTATTTAGGTCATACCTGAATGGTCTAGTGGTTTTCCCTACTTTCTTCAATTTAAGTCTGAATTTTGCAATAAAGAGTTCATGATCTGAGCCACAGTCAGTTCCCAGTCTTGTTTTTGCTGACTGTATACAGCTTCTTTATCTTTGGCTGCAAAGAATATAATCAATCTGATTTAGGTGTTGACCATCTGGTGATGTCCATGTGCAGAGTTGTCTCTTGTGTTGTTGGAACAGGGTGTTTGCTATGACCAGTGTGTTCCCTTGGCAAAATTCTGTTAGCCTTTGCCCTGCTTCATTTTGTACTCCAAGGCCAAACTTGCCTGTTACTCCAGGCATCTCTTGACTTCCTACTTTTGCATTCTAGTCCCCTATGATGAAAATGACATCTTATTATGGTGTTAGCTCTAGAAGGTGTTAGTTCCAAAATTCTGGTGTTAGTTCCAAAATTGTAACTCACTTTTGAACAACCATCAGATGGAGAATGTTGGATCCCACCAAAAAAAGATACCCCACATCCAAGGGCAAAAGAAAAGTCCCAATAAGATGGTAGGAGGGGCAAAATCACGTTTAGAATCAAACCCCATACCCATCAGAGACACTCAGAGGGCTCAAAAGAAATCCTTGTGCACATGAGGATCCAGAGACCCTACAGAGACTGAGCCAACCTGCCTTTGAGTGTTGAGTGTCTCCTGCAAAGGAGTGGGTCAGCAGTGGCCTGCCACAGGGACAGGGGCTCTGGCTGCAGCAGATCTGGGACACACAGCATGCAGCATAAGCCCTCTTGTAGGAGATCGCCATTAGCCCAACCATAGAACCACTGAGCAGATGACCCACAAACTGCAGAACACTGTTAAGAAAGTTCTAGGACCCACAACAGATTTTCCAACCTGGGTATCTGAAAAAGGGACTGAGAACTCCCAAGGAACTTGACTTTGGAGGCCAGTGGGATTTGACTACAAAACTTCATCAGTACTGGGGAAACAGATTCTTGGAAGGCACAAGCCAAATATTGCGCACACTAGGACCCAGGAGAAAGGAGCAGTGTCCCAAGAGACTGAGCCAGACTTGCCTGTGAGTGTCCAGGAGTCTCTGGTGGAGGCATGGGTTGACTGTGGCCTGCTGAGGGATCAGGGGCACTGAATAAGTCCTTTTGAAGGAGGTCGCCATTACCACCATTAACCCTATTATAGTTTGGCCTCAGGCCAAACAACAGGGAGAGAACACAGCCCAATCAACAGAAAAATGGATTAAATAATTACTAAGCACTGTCCCACCCATCAGAACAAGATTCAGATTCCCCCACAGTCAGTCTCTCCCACCACGAAGCTTCCACAAGCCTCTTATCCTTATCCATCAGGAGGCAGACAGAAGGAAAACCACAATCACAGAAAACTAACCAAACTAATCACATGGATCACAGCCTTGTCTAATTCAGTGAAACTATGAGCCATGCTATATAGGGCCACCTAAGACGGACAGGTCATGGTGGAGAGTTCTGACAAAACATGATACACTGGAGAAAGGAATGGCAAACTACTTAATTATTCTTGCCTTGAGAACCCATGAACAGTATGGAAAGACAAAAAGATATGACACTGAAAAATGAGTCCAAATCCAGTACTTGGGTGCAATCTCAAAAATGACAGAATGATCTCTGTTTGTTTTCAAGGCAAACCATTCAATATCAGAGTAATCCAGGCCTATGCCCCTCCCATTCATGCTGAAGAAGCTGAAGTTGAACAGTTCTATGATGACCTACAAGACCTTCTAGAACTAATACCCAAAAAAGAGAAATGTCAGAATCTTTAACAGAAGGCAGGTTAGAAGGAAGGAATTTTGTTTGAGCTTGTTTTGAATAGCTTTGCTTAATTTTATTCTGTTTTTAAATGGGAAATATAAAAATATATATTTATATAGAAAGGAGAACAGAGTGAGAGATGGAAGACACAGGGGAATGATGTTATCCGAAGTGATTGTGCCTGGGAAAGAATATAGGAGGTGATATTTCACCCTCTAGTGAGGACTGCATAAGAGAACGAGTGTGTGTGTGTGTGTGTGTGTGTGTGTTCATACTCAGTTGTGTCCAATTCTTTGCAACCCAGTACACTGTAGCCCACCAGGTTCCTCTGTCCTTGGGATTACCCTGGTAAGAATACTGGAGTGTGTTGCCATTTCCTCCTCCAGGGGATCTTCCCAACCCAGGGATCCAGCCCATAGCTCCTGCAGCTCCTGCATTGGCTGGCAGATTCTTACCACTGAGCCACTTTGGAAGCCCCACAGAAGTGGAAAATATCATCAAGGCAGAAGAACATTACTACTAAATTATGAGTAAAGTAGTCATTTCAGCTACAGTTATGAGTTGACTAAACTAATCTACGCAAGGTTACACCCTGTGGAGAGTGAATGCTTCTGGAGGACAAGACTCTCAAAAACTGGTAGAAACATCATGAGAACAGAGGGAACAACACATTCTGGGGAGAGGGGCATCACTGAGTGTCTAAGACAATAAACGAGTATGAGAAACTGTGAAATTGTTTGTGCAGATAAATCATAAAAATGGTTCCAGTCTCATTTTTGCCTCTTCTTGTTTGCCGCCACTTGACCTTTTCAAGAGTGGAGCTCAAACACTGCCAAGTCACATGAAGTTTGTATCTAATTATTACAACCCTAGATTGAACCCGGAGTTGTGATCCTATAGAAAAGTGTTGGTCGCTCAGTTGTGTCCAACTCTTTGTGATCCCATGGATTATAGCCCTCTAGCTCCTCTGTCCATTCTCCAGGCAAGAATACTGGAGTGGCTTGCTATTCCCTACTCCAGGAGATCTTCCCCACCTAGGGATCGAAGCTGGGTCTCCTGCATTGCTGGCAGATTCTTTACCATAGGAGCAAAAGACCTAGAGGATGCCTCTCTTTACATGTAGTACTGATGACATCCATAATCAACATCATATCTTGAGCAGAAATGACCTTCCAACATTCTGTCAGCTCCTTCCAGATATTTACTTTCAGTCTTTCTCAAAGTTTCCTCTAACCTGTATTATATTTAACTGTTAAATTATTTTCAAATCTCCTTTTCTCTCATTGTGCTTGTGCACCATTTCTGTCATGATTTTGCCTCTGAAATGTCCCAATATGTTTTTAAACCTGGAAGATCTTCTGTTTTTAACAATGAAAACATAAAAAAATTTCTCATCAAATTATTCTCTCAGCAATAAAACTATATCTCCCCCCTCCCTTGTGGACAAAGGTCAACCAGATACATCCCAGATATCTTTGCTAACTCATCAGTTGTAGCTGCGTTATTATTGCAATCATTCTTATGTAGGCAATAAAACTTTATAAGACTTGATTTCTCATTATCTAAAGTAAAACGTTTAAAGATCAACAATATACTGAAATGGAAGAAAAAAGAGAAGGACAGAGAGACAGGCACTTATTACACTCAGTAGAGAGTTCATAAAGAGGAAACAGAGATGAGAAAATCAGCAAACCTTGGGGGACAATTTGAAGATTATTCTATATGACTTACTTTGAAAATAAAATAGAATGGTATATACAGTGAAATAAGGAAATATGAAATTCATTCATTCAATTGCTCATTTGTTGTAAATGTATTTACTAGGTTTTAACCCAGTCACATTGTGCAGGTCAGTATAAAGTAACAAAATTTTTAAAAGCTTGCAATCAAGGAAATTTTCTCCTGAGCATTAGGAGAGACAAATTATAGTCCCTTGATTTGATATGTGATGGAATTCTACTATTGGAAATAAATTTTCATGAGCTACTATGTAACTGGAGAAAGAATATATATATTTCAGCAGAAATGCCAAAAACTAAAATAGGAAAATTACACAGGACATTTATACGTAAGCACAAGACATAGTCTTAAATCAGGGAAGCATAAGCAGTTGCCTTTACCAAGGGAAACCAGGATTTAAAGCAAAAAATCTCAGAAATGTCTTTATCATTTTTTCCTTTTTGGAGCCCTCCATAAAGTTAAGTGGTAGAGAAACCAACCCCCATTCCTCTATAGCAGTAAGCAAACTCTCTCACCTGACCACCTTAGAATAATAGTGGGTTTGTGAGCATGCTAAGTCACTTCAGTTGTGTCCAACTCGGTGCAACCCTATGGACTGCAACCTGCCACACTTCTCTGTCCATGAGATACTCTCAGCAAGAATACTGGAGTGGGTTGCCATGCCCTCCTCCAGGGGATCTTCCCCATAGGATCAAAACCCATAGCTCTAATGTTGTCTTTACATTGGCACATGGGTTTTTACTACAAAAAGCACCACCTGGAAAGTCTTTATAATTTTTTTTTTTGTAAATTCCTGATATTTTTAATGGAATTTTTATGGTAGGACTTGCCTGTTACTTTTTGCCTTAGATCTTTCCTATTTAACTCTTTTGTTTGTCAGTAACCACAGAATTAACAATTTGTCCAGTAAAAAGAAAGTTATTAGTGATTACTAGGTAGACTCAGAGAGATGAGTTATCCACAGGTGCTACAGAGTTGCAGGCCATTATGGCCTTCAAGTCCCTGAAATTCTCCAAAGCAGGGGAGAGGTTTAAAGAGGCATTTGCCTTTCTGATGTCCCTTGTGCATTTAAGACCACTGAAATCTGTTCTTAATCTTGTCCATTAATCTAAAAGAACATCCTCCAAATAGCATCATTCAGCATTTCTCATCTACAAAGGTTTCTGTGTGTATATATTCTCTAGCTTAACAGCAGGATGGGATAGGTTTGAGAATTTGTTGCACTAAGTCACCCAAATTGCCATATGAGAGGCCGGACCATGTACAGCATTCTCAAGACCAGGTGTAAACACCTCCAAGGCCAAAGAAATGCATCATGTTGACATCAGCATGGGACCTGAGAACCTTTAGAATCAGTTACACTTGTCTATCAGGGATCAAATGCAAGAAACCAGGAAACATCTTGTAAATTCAGCTGATGATCCCTAGAATTTAGTTTTTGTCCTAATTGATTAGACTGAATGCAGATGTTCCAACAACACATGAAAGGTGTGTTCTTGCCTAGAGCAATCATTAGAATTCTAATTAATTTTATGGGCTAATAATACATAATTCATGGGAATATCCTAGAGAAAATGAACTCTTGATGATTGTAAATATCTGCATCAGCTTTTTGAATGAATGGGCTAGAAATATTTATGGGGCTGGAGATGTAGAAATCAGCTATTCTCAACATCCTGGGCAGATTTTCCATAAACTGTAGGATAAATAAGGCTAAGACTGCAAGAACTTGTAGAGGTAGCATATATACGCATTCCTCCCTCTGATCTAGGTAAATACGTAAATCTGGGGCCCTGGTGTGAGAAAGTATCATTTACAGTCTCTACTATATGTTAGGAGAAAGAAATGGCAACCCACTCCAGTACTCTTGCCTGGAAAATTCCATGGATGGATGATCCCTGCTGCTGTTTTTGTCCTAATGGATTAAACTGGAATGCAGATGTTCCAACAACACATGAAAGGTTGATGGTTCCTGGGATTCATGGGATTTTGCCAGGCAAAATCATTGAGTTGCATGACTGTGTTAGTGGATGCCTTCAAATTTAATTTTATGGTCTGAAAAAATAAAGTGAAGTGGGAATATCTTGGAGAAAATAAACTCTTGATGATTGTCAATAACTCCAGCAGCTTTTTGAATGAAAGGGCTAGAAATATTTATGGGGCTGGAGATGTGGAAATCAGCTATTTTCAATGTCCTAAGTAGATTTTCCATAAACCATAGGGTTTTCTTTCTAAGACTTTTGGAGAAAACTGGCAAGGTACTCCAGTATCTTGCCACATTCCTTCCTCTGATGGAGGGGGTAAATGCAGTCTAAATCTCAAAGAGTTGGTGTGAGAATGTATTGTTTAAATCTCTACTGTATGCTATGAACTGTAAAATAATAACAAAAGCAATAAAAGCAGGGAAAAAAGGCAGTCTGTACATGTTCATATGAGCACATATATATTTGAATTAAATACTTGGCTTTATTGTCATGTGGGGTTTTTTTATGGTCTCATGAATGCAGAAGAGCAGAGTGCAGTCTAAAGTCCCCTCCCAGCTACCTCCTTTCCTTGTGCTACACTTATATCCCTGTTGGTTGGAGTACATAGAAGAGACACAAGTGAGTGGTCTAACTAATGCTTCTAGGGCTTCAGTATTTCAGAGAAGGCTTAAAAGGAGAAAAGAAATGCCCAGTGTATGCTAAGAAACTGATATTTTCTGTCGCTGATTAAGCCAGGTAAGTGTAAAAAGAAACTTTTATCATGTAGAAGAAGGGTAGTGTTGAAGAGAGAGAGAGAGTGAGAGAGAGAGAGAGAGAGAGAGAGTGTGTGTGTGTGTGTGTGTGTGTGTGTGTGTGTGAAGAATCTGAGAAAGGTCAATAGAGACAGTAAAGAGTCTAAGCAAAATAAATTTAGCATCTTCAACTCTCATGATTTGTTCATCTTTGTTCTAGTTGGAAAGCCTTAAGGGCTCTTCTAGAAAAGCTGTAATCTTCTCCAACCTTAGATATTAGGCTTTTATCTTGCTGTCTCTGGTCCTGAACTTATCTAGTTCAATCCTGAGTGAAGTCGCTCAGTTGTGTCCGACTCTTTGCGACCCCATGGACTGTAGCCTATCAAGCTCCTCCATCCATGGGATTTTCCAGGCAAGAGTGCTGGAGTGGATTGCCATTTCCTTCTCCAGGGGATCTTCCCGACCCAGGAATCGAACCCAGGTCTCAGAACTTGCATTTATCTGAGCCACCAGTTGATCAGTCTAGTTGGTTATCCTCTGCATGTTCCTTGCATTATCTCTACATCCCTTGGTTTTCTTTCATCACTGTCTAGCCAGCAGAGACATTTATTCTTTGTCAGATGAGAACACAGTGAGTCTCTTTTCACCTGCACTCCTTCACCTGAACTCAATCATTCATCCAAAACCAATGCAAGAATTCATTCAGGCAAACCTTCTTCTAAAGGTCTGGAATCTTTCCAACACCTTCCAGCTTCTCATACCTCCTTTGAGAAGGAAGATGAGAATGACAGCAGGTCTGTGGTCAGGTGGAGCTTCCCTCACTCCCATGTGCTGGTGCTGTCAGATGAAGGTACCTCACTCACAGCATAGGACCCAGGAGAGAAGCTCCTCCTCATCCCAACCCCTCCTTGATTTCCCACCTTGGGTCAACCCAGACAGCAGTCTTCCCTTGACTCCCCAGGGGATAATGGAGGTCAGCTTTCCTGGGGAAAATGGACCTCAGTTATGATTTTTGTTTGTTTACAGGGAAGAAGCGAAGAAAAACTTTGTTTTCTACGTAGAAGCCAACTAAGAAATCTCTGGGTTTCCATTTTTCATATCTTACATTATGATTAAATTATTCCGTATCATTTTAGCTGCTCTTCTAATCTGCACGCTAACTTTGTCTTATCAAGGCATCTCTCAGAAGCCTGGAGGAAGTGGTAAGTTTGAAAAATGAGTGAAGTGGTATTTATAATACTAGACTTCTGCATGGTGCCAAGAAAAGATATGAACAGTGTTTTAATGTATCTGAACAAAGTAATTTCCATGGACCATATCTGATAAACTCGCTCTATCATTTCATCATTCACTTCAGTTCAGTCGCTCAGTCGTGTCCGACTCTCTGGGACCCCATGGACTGCAGCATGCCAGGCCTCCCTGTTCATCACCAACTCCCGGACTTTACTCAAACTCATGTCCATTGAGTCAGTGATGCCATCCAACCATCTCATCCTCTGTTGTCCCCTTCTCCTCCTGCCTTCGATCTTTCCCAGCATCATCATTCAGTGGTCATATAAAATCTGTGTTAACTCTGGGATCAACAGTGCTAAAGACATCAGATTATATTTTCCAGAATCTGCAGGGTCCACAAACTCTAATGGAGAAAGAATGATTAAATAAATAAAAGACTTAGGGAAAGGAAAGCTTTGTGAGATGTAGCAATTATTTTACTTTCAAATACATAATGAACTATCTAGTTTGATTAGTAGTCAACTGATAGAATTACTCAGGCAGAATTAAGACTAATCTGTACGAATTCTTTTTTAAATCCACAGTAATTTTTTTTCTTTCACATTTATTAAGGTGTAATAGCACTGTATAAGTTTAAGGCATATGGCATCTTTTGCCTTTCATTTATCATGAAATGATTATCATAATAATTTTAATAAACATCCTCATCTCATATAAATACATATTCATAAAATAGAAAAAAATTTCTTGTGATGAGACCTCTTAAGATTTATTCTCTGAACAATGTTCATCTATAATGTAAAGCAGTGTTAATTACCTCTGTCATGTTGTTTATTATTTAGTAGTTATTCATCTAGAGCTGAAAGTTTGGTGCTGGGAAAACTGGACAGCTGCATATAAAAGAATGAAATTAGAATATTTTCTCAAACTATATACAAAAATAAATTAAAAACAGATTAAAGACCTTAATGTAAGACCAGAAACCATAAAACTCCAGAAGAATACATAGGCAGTACACTCTTTGACATGTTTTAGCAATATTTTTTAGAACTTTCTCTTCAAGCAAGGGAAACAAAAGCAAAAATAAGCAAATGGAACCTATTTAAGCTTAGAAGTTTTTGTACAAAAGAAAAGACAACCCACTGAATGGAAGAAAATATTTGCAAATGATATGACCAAATGGGTTAATATCCAAAATATATAAACAATTCATATAACACAATATAAAAAAAAAGAGCTAATTCATAAAAGAGCAAAAGAACTAAATAGATGTTTTTCCAAAGAAAATATACAGATGAGCAAGGCCTTAGGATCCTTTTTTAAAAAATCTCTCAGAGATCTTTTACAATGTCTCATTCATTTTTTGTTTTACTTATTGGAGTCTTCTTTTTTTCTTAATTAATCATGTCTAGCTGCTGCTAAGTGCTTGCAAATTTTATCTTTTTTGAAAAACCTCACTTATTGTTTTGTTAATTTTTTCATTGTTTCTGTTTTTTTTTTTTTTTTAATTTTATTTTATTTTTAAACTTTACAATATTGTATTAGTTTTGCCAAACATTGAAATGAATCCACCACAGGTATTATTTCCATCCTTTTGCTAACTTTGAGTTTAGTTTATTCTTTTTATAGTTCCTTGAGATATAACATCATTTATTTGAGATCTTTTTTTCAAACTTTGGAGATATTTTTAGTGTAATCTTTTATAACTAGAAACTTCCCTTTTAGTACTGCTTAGACATAGAAGTAATAATCCTCAGTCAAAAGCTAGCAAACTGAATTCAACAGCACATCAAAAAACTATAAACTATGCCCAAATGGGATTTTACCAGTGGGATACAGCGTTGGTTCCACGTACCCAGATCAGTCAGTGTGATACAACATCAGTCAGTCAGTTCAGTCGTTCAGTCGTGTCCAACTCTTTGCGACCCCATGAATTGTAGCACCGCCAGGCTTCCCTGTCCATCACCAACTCTCAGAGTTTACCCAAACTCATGTCCATCGAGTCAGTAATGCCATCCAGCCATCTCATCCTCTGTCCTCCCCTTCTCATCTTGTGCCCCAATCTTTCCCAGCATCAGGGTCTTTTCCAATGAGTCAGCTCTTCACATCAGGTGGCTAAAGTATTGAAGTTTCAGCTTCAATATCAGTCCTTCCAATGGACACCCAGGACTGATCTCCTTTAGGATGGACTGGTTGGATCTCCTTGCAGTCCAAGGGACATCGCAGACCATAATATTTAAAACAACATGATCACCTCAGTAGATGCAGAAAAAGCATTTGACCAAATTCAATATCCATTCATGCTTTAGAAAAAGAAAGATTCCAAACAAAATAGATATAAAAGGAACTTAACACAATAAAGGCCATATGTGAACAGCCCACAGATAGAATTATAATTAATAAGAAAAAGCTTTTTATTTAAGATCCTGTACAAGGCAAGCATGCCCATTCTCTCCCTTCTATTCAACCTAGTAATGGAAGTACTAGCAAGAGCAATTATACATGAAAAAATTAAAGTTATCCAAATCACAAAGGAAAAATAAAATTGTCTCTATTCCCAGATTGCATGCTTCTACATGTAGAAAACCATAAAGATGTCACAAAAAAACTTCTAGAACTCATTAAAAAATCATATAAATTTTCAAGATAAATAAACACAAAATTCAGTACCATATCTTTACATTAAAAACAAAATATCCAAAAAAGAAATCAAGAAAACCTTCCCATTTACAGAAAACAACCCCATTTACAGAATCATCAAAAAGAGCAAAATACGTTTAACCAAATACAAATACAAGGAAACTAAAAGATCTATATACTCAAACTACAAAATATTGATAAAAGAAATTTGAGAAGACACAAATAAATGGACAAATATGTTCATGGATTGGAAGAATTAATAGTGTTAAAATGGCCATACTACCCAGAGTAATCCACAGATTCAATGAAATTCCTATTAAAATCTCAATGGTATTTTACATAGAAAAATCAATGCTAAAATGTGTATGAAACCACAAAAGACACAAAAGATCCAAAGCAATCTTGAACAAGAATAAAATGGAGATATTACACTTCCTTGACACAGATGTATAGAACAGTCTTTTGGACTCTGTGGGAGAGAGAGAGGGTGGGATGATTTGGGAGAATGGCATTGAAACATGTATAATATATATGAAACGAATCGCCAGTCCAAGTTCTATGCATGATACTGGTTGCTTGGGGCTGGTGCACTGGGACGACCCAGAGGGATGGTATGAGGAGGGAGGAGGGAGGAGGGTTCGGGATGGGGAACACATGTATACCTGTGGCGGATTCATGTTGATGTATGGCAAAACCAATACAATATTGTAAAGTAAAAAAAAAAAAAAAAAAAATTTATTAACCAAAATAAATAAATAAATAAAGACCAAAAAAAAGTGCTTGAAAAGCTATACATTTACATTAAGTTGAAAATAATGCAATCTATATGTAAATGGCAATGGCAAATGTGATGGTTGTTTGTCCATATAAATGATGTAGTGATTCAGGATGATAATAGTATGTATGATAGAGATAAGAGGCAGAAATAAAATCTGTGAAATAATCTATGAGAAACAAATTGAAAATTAGTCTACTCACCTCTCTAGAACACGAACACAAATTTTCTTAATTATTCTGATGTTTGCATAAATGCTGAAGATCTTTCCTTTGTTTTTTAGTGATCAATACAGAGAGAACATGAGTAATATTTTTCCTTAGTGTTATCCTAGTGCCTATCTTATTTGTGGGTTTTTCAGTACATTTTTGTATTATTTGTCTTCACTGGTATTTACATATTTATTTTTAAATTTCCTCTTTTCTATCCATGCCTTCAAGAAAATGGCAATTTTATATAACTTTGTTGATATCCAGATTGTTCTATCTTAATCTTTTCTAACTTTTATTCTTCAACTTTAATCTATCCCATTTCTCTTTTTCTTTCACTTTTACTTTGCTCACTAGCCACAATTTTTCTTTTGTTTTTTAGTGATCAATACAGAGAGAGGTGAGCAATATTTTTGTTTAGTGAACTCCAATGATTACCATATTCTTTGAGATGTTGAGATGAGAGTTATCGAGGTATAAAGATGTTGAGATGAGAAGTACTGATGTATAGAGCCTGAAGTCACTATTTGTAGAATAGCTTCTTCAAAGCTTTTGAGATTTTGGTTATTTATTGCACTTTCTGATATAGCATTTCCTTGAAGCACTCATTTTAATTTTTTCAAATCTTCAAGGAGCCTAACTGTATCCAAAGTGGCTAATAAATTTATTTTTGGTGACTATTACTTTAGAGAAATTCTTTTTAACTGACATTATCAATAAATCTTTATTAACATCTTAAAAGATCTAAGTCATAATTTCTCCTTTGTCATTCTGTCATTGTTGAATGCTCCCACTTATAATTGTCAGACGACGTTGCTTTGGGAACCTGTATCACCAAACTGAATGATTTATCTGCTTCCTAATTTTATTGATTGAATTTGATATTTTCTGCACAGCTTTGTCAAGAAACTGCTCAGAAGCAAAAGAAGATGAGTTTCATTGCCCTATTTACATCTACTTACTCACTATTGCTATTTTTTTAGCTTTTCAGTTTTTCCCTTGGGCTTTCACCTTTCATTGAATTTCTTTATGTTCCTAGGCATATTGCTAAGTCGTTTCAGTCACGTCTGACTTTTTGAGACCCCATGGACTATAGCCCGCCAGGTTCCCCCGTCCATAGGATTCTCCAGGCAAGAATACTGGAGTGGGTTGCCATCTCCTCCTTCAGAGGATCTTCCCAACCCACGGATCAAACCCATGTCTCTTATGTCTCCTTCTTTGACAGGCAGGTTCTTTACCACTAGCGCCACCTGGAAAAATGTATCTCTCAGACTGAAGCTTGCGTATGCTCTGCTACTGCTGCTAAGTCACTTCAGTCGTGTCCGACTCTGTGTGACCCCATAGACAGCAACCCACCTGGCTCCGCCGTCCCCGGGACTCCCCAGGCAAGAACACTGGAGTGGGTTGCCATTTCCTTCTCCAATGCATGAAAGTGAAAGCGAAGTCGCTCAGTCGTGTCCAACGCTCAGCAACCCCATGGACTGCAGCCTTCCAGGCTCCTCTGTCCCTGGGATTTTCCAGGCAAGAGTACTGGAGTAGGTTGCCATTGCCTTCTCCGTGAGAAGGCATATAAATAATATTTAAATTTGCCTCTCAGGCTGAAGGTTATATGATTTTTAAATGTACCCTTTCTTCCACACCTTGCCTTCTTTTTCTTCACACCTCCTCTGATTCTGACATTCCACCTCCCTCCTTCACTTTTCCTTGTGATTGCATTTGACCCACCCAGAAAATCAAATATAGCTTCCCCATCTGGATGTCAGCTTAATCACATTTGCAGAGTCCCTTTTGCTATATAAGATAACATATTCACAGAATCCAAAGATTAGTATGTGGGCATTTTTAGAAGACCATTATTCCTTCTATCACAAAATATGTTTCTGCATCATTCTCAACTGTATATGGAGATATTTTGTAGTTTTGTGCTTTAGAGACTTATTTGTAAAATATTGTATATGCATACAGTGTCACAAGATTGTTTTGATAAAGAGAAATCCTCAATATATCACTATGGTTTTTTAATACAAATTTGAGGAAACCAGACCATTTTAGTCTCTTTTTATAAGTTTTATATAAAAATTATTCTTTTATATTGGAAGAGGGCATGGCAACCCACTCCAGCATTCTTGTCTGGAGAATCCCTGTGGACAGCGGACTACAGTCCATGGGGTGACAAAGAGCTGGACATGACTGTGTGACTAAGAACACAGCCCACATTCTTTTATATAGATTTTTATGAATATGGAATGACATACTACATCCATATTTTATCTTCTGGCTTCTTCCAATCAGTAATTATTTTGATATTCATCCATGTTATTTATTACTGAGTAGTATCCTATTATATAGATGTATCACAATTGATTCATCTGTTAACCTGTTTACAAGCATTTGGTTTGTTTCCATCTTTTTGGATAGTAAATAAAACTGGTATGCACTTTCTGGGAAAGTTTTTGTATAGATGTACGATTTCATTTATCTTGAAAGTAGAATAGCTGTATCATATATTTTCTAGTTAATTTATTTCTATTCTAATCTCTATTATTTTATTCCTTCTACTTTTCATGGATTTAATTTGCTTCTATTTTCATCAGATATTAGGTTGGAAGTTTAGATTTTTTTTTTATTTTTATACAGTTTTTAAAGGTTACTCTCCATTTATAATTATTAACAAAATACTGTTTATATTCTCAGGGTTAAACAACACATCCTTGAGCCTTTCTTACACCCAATAATTTGTATCTCCCTGGCCCTAATCCCTATATTGCCCTTCTCCCCTCCCCACTGGTAACCAGTAGTTTGTTCTTTGTATCTCTGTCTACTTCTTTTTGTTACATTCACTAGTTTGTTGTATTATTTAGATTCCACATATAAATGAAATTATACAATATCTCTTTCTCTGTCTGACTTATTTAGCAAAGTCATGCCCGACTTTTCCATGGACTGTAACCCACCAGGCTCCTCTGTCCATGGAATTCTCCAGTCAGGAATACAGGAGTGGATTGCCATTCCCTTCTCCAAGGGCTCTTCTCAACCCAGGGTTCGAACCAGGTCTCCCAAATTGCAGGCAGATTCTTTACCATCTGATCCACCAAGGAAGACCTGATATTTAGCAAGTAGGAAAACTAAACAGAAAGAATTTTTTATGGCAAAGACCTCTCTCCTTTCCTTTAATATTCTCCATCTTTATCATTTGCCATTTTAATTCTTAAATGACTTGGTGTAAATCTCTTACGAAATCACCTCACTTATGACTCTGTGCTTCCTGAGCCTAGATACCTATTTCCTTCCCCAGGGTAGAGAAGTTTTCAGCCATTATATCTTCAAATGTGTTTTCTGTTCCTTTCTTTCTTCTCCTCTTGGGACCTCTATAATGTGAAAGCGAATATGCTTGATATGGTCACAGAGTCCCCTTAAACTCTCTGCAAATTTTAAATTCTATTTCCTTTTGCTGTTTTGATGGGGATCCATAAAGAGTCTCCACAAATTTTCTTTCCTAGTTTAGTCCTCTATGGCTAAATTAAGTTAATCAACCATTCATTGGCCATTTTTCTAAGGTGTACCTAACTTTTTAAGGACAAGAACTCCTGGAGATCCAACTAATACATCATATAACTGCAGGGAACCTTCCTGAGCAAAGAAAGTGTAAATTCTGTTTTGATGCGTTCCCCATCACAACTAGTGTAATATCACAAACATAGCTGATGTTAAAAAACATGTTTTTGTTTTTTTGAACAAAAAGACATCCTTTAAATTCCTCCAAATGCGAGAAGAAAAATGAAAGTGGATTCTTTTGGGGTGAAAGGGGAGTAAGAATGAATATTAAATCTAACTGTACATATCTATATTTTGTTTTGCTTTTCAGAAAAATTTGCGTGGAAAGGTGTAATAGAACTGCTTAGAACTGGAATGTTCATAATTGGAATTTACTATTGCAGGAAAATAGACAATAAACTGGGTAAGATTTAAAAATGTAATACAATAAATTATGACAAAACCAATAAAATGAGTGGGAAAATGAAAATAAGGAAAGAGTAATATAAATTTTGTCCTGGACCATTTAGGGAAAAGCAACATTCCCAGAGAAGGAAAAAAAATTCCCCCATCTCTCTTTGTTCTTTTGCTGGTCTAATAATGACATTGACACAGGTAGATTAACAGGGAAAAAAATTAATTTTGTCCAAACAGAGGTCTCATAGATGTGAAAACTAGGAAGTAATCCAAGTTGGATGTTTATATACTTTTTAAACAAAGAAACAATAAATTTGTGAAGAAGTGACATAGCAAAGAAATTTAGGCCATGTTACTGATTAATGAAGAAGAAATTATTTTGGAAATACACATTATCATGTACCCCAATGTTCATGGCAGCACTATTTATAAGACATGGAAGCAACCCTAGTGTGCATTAAAATAAAAGACAAATATTACGTAATATTCACTTTTATATGGAATATTAAAAATAATACCAAAATCCTATTTACAAACAGAAACAGACTCAGAGACATTGAAAACAAACCTCTGGTTTTCAAAGAAAGAGTGGGTAGGGTAAATAGAAGTAAGGAATTAACAAATACACACTACTACATATAAAACAGATGAAAAACAAGGACCTACTGTATAGCACAGAGAACTATATCCAATACATTATAATAATCTATAATGGAAATGAATTTGAAAAAATATGTGTGCATATATATATGAATTATTGTGCTGTACAGCTGAAACTTTAACACAATGTTGTAAATCATTTATACTTCAACTTAAAACAATGAATGCCTAACTAGTGTCACAAGTGATTAAAAACCTTTTAAAAAGGTAACTTCTAGGACTAGCATTCCTAAAATTCTCTGTAGTATGGTAAATTTACTTCATTTTTGTCCCCTCTGAATTTCTGGAGATACAGTGAGCAAATGGAGGGTTTCTCACTATGGATGTGTTAGATTGTCGGTATTGATATTCCTATTTGAGCTCTTCTGTGTATATACATGTTCTATATGAGTGTTTTGTGTTTCTGAACACTAATAAATTGAACTGTAAATGCCAAATTTTACAGTAGAATAGAGTTATTATGTGTTTGTATCTTTTGATATTTACATGGATATCTTCATTTTATTTTTTGGATATTTTAGGGGAAAAAATTGGTAATTATTTCAGACACTTCTCCCATAACCATTTAAATGATTACTATCATTCCCTCCCTTTCTTTCTCTTTGGCATCATTTCACTCATTCTTCCCCTCAACCCTCTCCAATTGTTTGTATATGGACTACTTTCATATCAACTTCTTCTATCTGTTTTTCCCTAGTTCCAACTCTTCCTATTCCTTGCTTTTCATTATATACCTGGTCTTTTCTATAAACTTCATTGGTTTTCTTTCTTCCTTTTTATGTCTCCTGAGAGTTGTCTTGATTTGATTCTAATTTTTGTAAGGATGAGGGATATCAGGCTGATCACCACATCACTCCCATGCAATAGATGTTTTCATGCAAATGACCACTAATGTTGAGTCATTATGACCTTTTAAGTTTAAGGGACAATAACTATGTGATCGATACTGACCCAAAACTTAAATGAACAGAAGATTCCAAATTTGTTGAGTAAATTATTCTGCCTTCTGCTCTTTCAAAGACTATTAATTCAGATGACGTTCCTTGATTACATGTGACCTCTAAACCTACTCTCCCATCCCCCCTGTATACCTGGAAACCCAGTTGTTTCCAGGTATACAAATGTTTTATCCAATAAGGAAGCCCTACAGTATTGTGCAGCCTTTGAACTCAAAATTTCTATTGGTGCAAAATGCATATTTAAAAGATTTATTCGGAACACACTAATTCAAACACTAAATATTTATCTCCTTTATTCTCTTGATGTTTTTCATTTATATTTTTGTTTCAGAGGAAATAGAATTTAGCAGTATAGTAGGAGGCTAAAAGTGGTTACTGATACATGTGTACTAAAGGTCCCTTTATAGGTCCTCATCACTTTTTAAATATGTTGCTCATACATCTATTCATGCTAATTTCCTATTCTGAGATAGGGAGAAGTGCTTACACAAAACCAAGGACCTGATACTGTTGAACTCAAAACTCCTAATTTAACTTTTCTGATGGTGCCATTTCCAATCTTGGGTCATTTTGCACAGTGGAATGAATGGCATGAAATGGTTATTTCTCATTAGTATGATGGACTTTGAAACTTTTAGTTTTAATTCTAATAAATCATGGTCCAAAAAAAAAAAAAACTAAGGGAGTTTTTCCAATTTTTGACCTAGTCCCTTCCTGACATTGTTCTCTCTTTTGAATGTATTGAATTTCTTTTATTTTGTTGATCAATTAGAGTAAAGAAGGAAAACATATGATTCCAAATGTATTTCACTGTGAATATACACACGGTTTCATCTGTGTTTTTATATCCTTTTCCTCAATAATCTATTTCCATGTCTCTAAACACCATCATATAAATAGCTTACATGATTTGTCTTTTTATTCAATCTTCCCAAATTTAGTTTGCCTTCTGTATTTGACATTCCATTTTCCCCATTAGTACTTCTGTGATTTTCTCTTCTTGATACAACCTAGGCAGACATTTCTTTTTTGTCAACAAAATGTTAATATTTGTATATTTCAAAGATTTACCAGTTTCAAGCTTCTGAAGTGTGAGTTTTCTCCAATATATGCTCAGTCTTTTGATGTGCAAACACTTTCACTATCATTTAGTACTTATACATTTCCTTCACGTGTTTTCATACATAAAAGACCTGCCTCACTTAGACTTTAGCTAAAAGAGAAATTTGCATAACACTAGTTTATATATATATAAGGTCAGTTTTCATTCCAATCCCAAAGAAAGGCAATGCCAAAGAATGCTCAAACTACCGCACAATTGCACTCATCTCACACACTAGTAAAGTAATGCTCAAAATTCTCCAAGCCAGGCTTCAACAGTACATGAACCATGAACTTCCAGATGTTCAAGCTGGTCTTAGAAAAGGCAGAGGAACCAGAGATCAAATTGCCAACATCCATTGGATCATGGAAAAAGCAAGAGTTATATTTCTGCTTTATTGACTATGCCAAAGCTTTTGACTGTGTGGATCACAATAAACTGTGGAAAATTCTGAAAGTGATGAGAATACCAGACCACCTGACCTGCCTCTTGAGAAATTTGTATGCAGGTCAGGAAACAACAGTTAGAACTGGACATGAAACAACAGATTGGTTCCAAATAAGGAAAGGAGTACTTCAAGGGTATCTTGTCACCCTGCTTATTTAACTTATATGCAGAGTACATCATGAGAAACACTGGGCTGGATGAAGCACAAGCTGGAATCAAGATTGCTGGGAGAAATATCAATAACCTCAGATATGCAGATGACACCACCCTCATGGCAGAAAACAAAGAACTAAAGAGCCTCTTGATGAAAGTGAAAGAGGAGAGTGAAAAAGTTGGCTTAAAACTCAACATTCAGAAAACTAAGATCATGACGTCTGGTCCCATCACTTCATGGCAAATAGATGGGAAACAGTAGAAACAATGTCAGATTTTGGGGGCGGGGGGGCGGGAGGGCTTCAAAATCACTGCAGATGGTGATTGCAGCCATGAAATTAAAAGACACTTACTCCTTGGAAGGAAAGCTATGACCAACCTAGACAGCATATTAAAAAGCAGAGACATTATTTTGCCAACAAAGATCCGTCTAGTCAAGGCTATGGTTTTTCCAGTAGTCATGTATGGATGTGAAAGTTGGACTATAAAGGAAACTGAGTATTGAAAAATTGATGCTTTTGAACTGTGGTGTTGGAGAAGACTCTTGAGAGTCCCATGGACTGCAAGGAGATCCAACCTGTCCATCCTAAAGGAAATTGGTCCTTAATATTCACTGAAAGGACTAATGCTGAAGCTGAAACTCCAATACTTTGGCCACCTGATGCGAAGAACTGACCCATTTGAAAAGATTCTGATGCTGGGAAAGATTGAAGGCAGGAGGCAAAGGGGATGCAGAGGATGAGATGGTTGGATGGCATCATTGACTCAATGGACATGAGTTTGAGTAAACTCCGGGAGTTGGCAATGGACAGGAGACCTGGTGTACTGCAGTCCATGGGGTCGCAAAGAGTCGGACACTACTCAGTGACTGAACTGAACTGAACTGAATTGAGTTTATATATTCATTTATTGACAAACATGTGAATAGAATCATCCAGTCTACAAACCCTGTATTCAATACTTTTTCCCAATTTAGACAAGACTTTTATTTTTACACCTGTTCTCTTTCAGGAGAATACTATATTTAAAAAATGAGCTCTCATTCATAGTCCACAGTATGTGTTTTCTTTTTTTTATTTATTTATTTTAATTGGAGGCTAATTACTTTGAAATATTGTAATGGTTTGTGCCATTCATTGACATGAATCAATTATAGATGTGCATGTGTCTCCCATCCTGAAACCCCTCCCATCTCCCTTCCCACCCCATCTCTCAGGGTTATCCCAGTGCAACAGCTTTGAGTGCCCTGTTTCATGCATCAAACTTGGACTGGTGATCAATTTCATATATGGTAATATACATATTTCAATGCTATTCTCTCAAATCATCCCACCCTCACCTTCTCCCACAGAGTCCAAAAGTCTATTCTTTATATCTGTGTCTCTTTTGCTGTCTCGCATATAGGGTCGTCATTATCATCTTTCTAAATTCCATATATATGTGTTAATATACTGTATTGTGGTTTTTCTTTCTGACTTACTTCTCTCTATATAATAGGCTCCAGTTTCATCCACCTCATTAGAACTGATACAAATGTGTCCTTTTAATAGCTGAGTAATATTCCATTGTGTATATGTACCACTGCTTTCTTATCCATTAATCTGCCGATGGACATCTAGGTTGCTTCCATGTCCTAGCTATTGTATACAGTGCTGTGAAAAACACTGGGGTACACATGCCTCTTTCAATTCTGGTTTCCTCACTGTGTATGCCCAGCAGTGGGATTGCTGGGTCATATGGCAGTTCCATTTCCAGTTTTTTAAGGAATCTCCACACTGTTCTCCATAGTGGTTGTACTAGCTTGAATTCCCACCAACAGTGTAAGAAGGTTCCTTTTCTCTGCACTCTCTCCAGCATTTATTGTTTGTAGACTTTTTGATAGCAGCCATTCTGACAGGCGTGAGATGGTACCCCATTGTGGTTTTGATTTGCATTTCTCTGGTAATGAATGATGTTGAGCATCTTTTCATGTGTTTGTTAGCCATCTGTATGTCTTCTTTGGAGAAATGTCTGTTTCGTTCTTTGGCTCATTTTTTGATTGGGTCGTTTATTTTTCTGGAATTGAGGTGCAAGAGCTGCTTGTATATTTTTGAGATTAATTATTTGTCAGTTGCTTCATTTGCTATTATTTTCTCCCATTCTGAAGGCTGTCTTTTCACCTTGCTTATAGTTTCCTTCGTTGTACAAAAGTTTTTAAGTTTAATTAGGTCCTATTTGTTTATTTTTGCTTTTTTTCCATTACTCTGGGAGGTGAGTCATAGAGGATCCTGCAGTGATTTATGTCAGAGAGTGTTTTGCCTATGTTTTCCTTTAGGAGTTTTATAGTTTCTGGTCTTACATTTAGATCTTTAATCCATTTTGAGTTTATTTTTGTGTATGGTGTTAGAAAGTGTTCTAGTTTCATTCTTTTACAGGTGGTTGACCAGTTTTCCCAGAACCACTTGTTTTCTGTGTGTTTCTGTTGTGTCTGTGTGTTAGTTATCATTTTAAACATGATACATGTATGATACATGATATCATATGTATCAATATTTTCCATAAATTTTGTCTCTTGAATTTCCATGATTGACCTTAAACTTTCCATTTTATTTTTCTAAAGAACCTCAGGAAAGGACTGGCAAGTAAAACTTATTACTCATAAATGAATTTTACATGACTAATTTCTTGACACCTAACAATTCCCACTCTCTTAATCCATAGGTTTCCTTGTCTTGCCCTTCCCCTGGATGTCTGTCTTATATCTCCAAATTTGTTATAGACTTATTCAGAGGATGTTCTTTCCATTTAGTTTCTCCTCCTAGAAGCCATTTCAGTTTCCACTTTTCCCATTCCATATCATTTCTTTCCTACACTTATCAGCTTTTTCTGTTTTCCAGAGACTTGTTATAGGTCTACTGAAAACTTGATGAGATAAAGGACATTAAATTTAAAGCCCAGGGTTCCATCCTATTTATCTTCTGGGCACATCCCTAGTCAGGAATTTCATCATTTTCTATTTTAAAGGGCACACATTTAGGTCAATGAGACTTTCCCAAATCTTCAGAGATGAAAAAAGACACCTAACAGGCTGAGTGAAGTTTGCCTATTTATTGTCCTTTCAAAGCCTGTGTAAATTCTGCTTTCTTTTCTTGGTCCATAAACTTGACACATTCTTTTATGGTACCCAAATATATTACCCTAGCATTCCCAGACATAAGAATATTTCCAGTTATTCTTGGAATTTTTTTCTTCCAACAATGGTAATTATTTCCTTTTTATTTGATATTTTGTTTTCATTTTGAATGCCACAATGAACATCTTGGCAACCCAAACTTTGTTTACTGTTTTTACAAGAAATATATATTCCAGGAATTTTTCAGCTGTGTGTTCTTAACTTTTGATGTGAAAGTCAAAGAAAACATTGTTGTAGGAAGTAACCAAAGAATTTTTTTTCCTACAACAGGATATAATCCTTGAAACTTTGACATTTCTTAAAGACATTTTTAGTGATAATGTTCACTTCAAAAATAATTCAGTTCAGTTAAACATCAAATTTATTTATATAGCAGGTTTTATCTGACTACAGTTACAGCTAGAATTGTGGACAGACAGGCGCCTTTACTCTGTTCTTCTCATGTCTCTCTCTCTTTTTTTTTTTTTTCTTTTCACTATTTTTTATTGTGGTAAAATAAACAGCATAAGATTTGCCATTTTAAGTGTACAATTCAGTAGCATTAAGTACATTCACATTTTTCTCCAACCATCAGCACTCTCCAACTCTAGAACTTTTCATCTTCACTAGTTAAAACTCTGTTCCCATTAAACAAACATTCCATTTCTCTCTCCCCACCATGTGCAAACACCATTCTATTCTCCATCTCTGAATCTGACTCCTCTACCTCTCTGGTATGTATATGCATTGATATATGGTTTCATTCTGTTCTGGAAAAGGTGGAAGGCCCAATGAAAGAATGATTGATAGGTTTTTATCCAAGAAGGGCTGCTATACTACCACTTTACCTGGTGTGTCGTTATCAATAATATTCTCTTTTGTACCTAGGCATAGAAGCATAACTATTTTATAATTAATGAGATAGTCTTGGAATCTCACGGTTTCAGTGCTCAGAAATATGTGTCTATAAGAACCTCACAGATAACTCCAGTAGGTTGAAAATTTTGTCCTCTTTCCTTCCTGACTTTTTATTTTCATTTTGAATGAATTGTTTATTTGTGCTTTTGATTTTATGAATAAATGTGGGGGGAAAGTGGCAAGTCCTATTAATGTGTTTCCCTGTGTACCTAGTCATGGATCCATCTGATACTGTATTTTTGTCATTAATGTTCAGTTACCATCGTTTTCAAAGATATTGTATGAACATTCTTGTATGATTTTTCTCTCATTTCTTTGTCTTTTCAAGGATATTTGACATATTCTGCTGTCATTCAGTTTTCCCCATTGGTACTTTTATGATCCATCCTAGAGTTGCAATCTCTGCAGATGTTTTATTCCAATCCAGTTAAAGTTAGTGATCACATACCACTGAAATACTGTCATATTCATTGTGGCTGATGTAATATGTTTGTCTAATACAAATTATTGTCCTGTAATTTAAACTTCTTTCACTGGAATTGAATATTTTATTTCCCTTCGTTTCATGAGATTTAATTCAGATGATTTCATTTAGGCATTGGCTCAAATGGTGCATGTGTGCCAAGTTGCTTGTCATTTATTACTCTTTGTGACCATTTGAACTGTAGCCTGCCAGGCTCCTCTGTCCATAGAATTCTCCAGGCAAGAATACTGGAGTGAGTTGCCATGCCCTCCTCCAGGGGTTCTTCCTGACAGAGGATTGAAACGGAGTATCCTGCACTGCAGGCAGATTCTTTATTATCTGAACCACTAAGGAAGCCCAGAGATGCATTTGTTATTGTTCAATCGCTCAGTCTATGTCCAACTCTTTGCGACCCCATGGACTGCAATATGACAGGCTCCTCTGTCCTTCACTATCTCCTGGAGTTTGCTCAAACTCATGTCCATTGATTCGGTGATGCCATCTAACCATCTCATCTTCTGTCACCCCCTTCTCCTCCTGCCTTCAACTTTTCCCAGCATCAGGATCATTTCCAATGAGTTGGCTCTTTGCATCAGGTGGCCAAAATATCAGAGCTTCAGCTTCACCCTTCACATGAATATTAAGGGTTGATTTCCTTTAGGATTGACTGATTTGTTCTCCTTGCTGCCCAGTACACTCTCAAGAGTCTTCTCCAGCTCCACAGTTTGAAAGCATCAATTCTATGGCCTTCAGCCTTCTTTATGGTCCAGCTCTCACATCCATACATGGCTACTGAAAAAACCACAGCTTTGACTAAGGAGACCTTTATCAGCAAAGTGATGTCTCTGCTTTTTAATATGCTGTCTAAGTTTGTTAAAACTTTTCTTTCAAGGAGAAAGTATCTTTTAATTTTATGACCGAAGTTACCATTGGCAGTGATTTTGGAGCCCAAGAAAATAATGCTTGTCACTGTTTCTATTGTTTCCCCACCTTCTTGCCATGAAGTGATGAGACCAGACGTTATGATCTTAGTTTTTTGAATGTTGAGTTTTAAACCAGTTTTTTCACTCTCCTCTGTTAACTTCATCAAGAGGCTTTTTAGTCCCTCTTTGCTTTCTGCCATTAAGGTGGTGTCATCTGCCTATCTGAGTTTGCGGATATTTATCCTGGAAACCTTAATTATAGCTAGTGATTCATCCATCCTGGCATTTCACATGATGTACATTGTATGTAAATTAAATAAGCAGAGTGACAGTATACAGCCTTGACATACTCCTTTTCCTGACTCACTCCTTTGGAATCAGTCCTTTGTCCATGTCTGGTTCTAACTTTTGCTTCTTGACCCACATACAGATTTCTCAGGATGCTGGTAAGATGGTCTGGTATTCTCATCTCTGAGAATTTTCCACAGTTTGTTATGCTCCACAGTTAAAGGCTCTAGCATAGTCAGTGAGGCAGAAGTAGGGGTTTTCATGGAATTCTCTTGATTTTCCTATGAACCAACAGATGTTGCCAATTTGATCTCTGGTTCCTCCACCTTTTCTAAATCCAGCTTGTACATCTGGAAGTTCTCAGTTCACATACTGTTGAAGCCTAGCTTGAAGGATTTTGAGCATTACTCTGCTAGCATGTGAAGTGAGCGCAAATGTGCGATATGCTTGAGCATTCTTAGGCATTGCCCTTCTCTAGGACTAGAATGAAAATTGACCTTTTCCAGTCCTATGACCACTGCTGAGTTTTCCATATTTGCTACCATATTGGGTACAACACTTTAGCATCATCTTTTAGGATTTGAAATAGCTCAGCTGGAATTCCATCACCTCCATTAGCTTTGTTTGTAGCAATGCTTCCTAAGACTCACTTGACTTCACACTGCAGGATATCTGGCTCTAGTTGAGTGACCACACCATCATGGTTTTCTGGGTCATTAAGATGTTTTTTGTATAGTTATTTTGGGTATTCTTGTCATCTCTTCTTAATCTCTTCTGCCTCTGTTAGGTCCATACCGTTTCTGTCCTTTATTGTGCCCATCTTTGCATGAAATGTTCCCTTGGTATCTAATTTTCTTAAAGAGATCTCTAGTCTTTTGAATTCTATTGTTTTCCCTTATTTCTTTGCATTGTTCACTTAAGAAAGCTTTCTTATTTCTCCTTGCTATTCTTTGGAACCTTGCATTCAGATGGGTATATGTTTCCCTTTCTCCTTTGCCTTATGCTTCTCTTCTTTTCTCAACTATCTGTAAGATCTCCTCAGACAACCGTTTTGCCTTGTTGCATTTCTTTTTCTTGGAGATGGTTTTGGTCACCACCTCCTGTACAATGTTGCGAACCTCCATCCATAGTTCTTCAAGCACTTTATCAGGTCTAATCCCTGAATCTATTTGTCACTTCCACTGTATAATTGTAAGGGACTTGAATTGTTATTCCTGAATGGTCTAGTGATTTTCCCTACTACCTTCAAGATGCATAGTAGCACCCAAATAGCTTGTTTTGTCTTACAGACTGAAAAAGACAGTAAAACTGATGATAAATATAATTAAGAAATTTTTTGAAAGGTAAATTCCAGGACTAAGTTTCTAAATATATTTCTAAACATATTACATTTACTCAGTTTATGACCCTCTCTATTTCTGGAGACTATCCTTGAGCAAGAGCAAGATTTGCCAGTGTGGACTTGTGAGCATATTTGTGTGTGTGTGTTCTTATATATTCATGTCTTCCATAGAGGTGTTCCTAGTATGTGTGTGTGTATATCTTTACATTAATTAATTTATAGCACATACAAATTTTTATAAAATTTTTCAATAAAATTGAAATATCTTTTTTTCTTTTGATATTTACATTTTATTTTTCAGAATTTATGGGGGAAAACTGATAATTTTTTCTGACATTCTTTGCCCCATAACCTTAAATGAATGCTAAAATTCTCTGCCTTTCTATGTGTATGCCACCCATGGCTCACCCTTCCCTCCCAATTTTTTGGATGTAGACTATGCTGTATTAATGTCTTTGATCTGTTTTTACTAATTCTTTCCTTTTTCATTTCTTGATTTTCATTGCACACCTTTTCCTCTCTGTAAGCATTAGGGTTTTATTGTACATGTCATCAGTGAAGCGCCCTTATTTTATTGATTTTTATAGGCATGAGAGATATTAGGCTAGGTATTAGAAGTTCACCTTCTGTGATTGTTATTCAGTTTTCTCCATTAGTACTTCTGTGATTTCTCATCTTGATGTAATCTAGAAGGCAATGGCACCCCACTCCAGTACTCTTGCCTGGAAAATCCCATGGATGGAGGAGCCTGGTGGGCTGCAGTTCATGGGGTCGTGAAGAGTCGGACATGACTGAGAGACTTCCCTTTCACTTTTTACTTTCATGCATTGGAGAAGGAAATGGCAACCCACTCCAGTGTTCTTGCCTGGAGAATCCCAGGGACGGGGGAGCCTGGTGGGCTGTCGTCTATGGGGTCACACAGAGTCGGACACGACTAAAGTGACTTAGCCGCAGCAGCAGCAGTGGGGTCTCATAGAGTCGGACACGACTGAAGCGACTTAGCAGCAGCAGGAAGACATTACTTTTGTGTCAACTAAATGTGAGTAATGGTGCTTTTCATACTTTTGCCATTCTCAAGATATTGAAGTGTGGGTTTTCTCCAGTATATGCACATCATTTGATTTATAACCAATTTCACTATCATTTAGTAGTTAAATCCCTTTTTTGTGTGATCTCATTAAGACATGTATCACTCAGGTTTCAGCTAAAGTAGAATTTCACATTATAAGAGTTTATGTATTCACCAGTTGACCTAAGTATGAATAGAATCACACAAGAAATGAACCAGGCATTTTCTCTATGTCAATGGTTCAAGATGTTATTTCAATGTTCATGCCTTCTTAACACATTTTAGCTATTACAGTAATAAACTTGGCTCCATCTGCTTAATAACTGCCAAAGAACCTATTGGAGTTAATAAACAGAATATTAGCCCTAGTAATAACTAAATAGATAAAGAGCATATTTTAAAGGTAAACTTCAAAACTATTATTTTAATATTTTTCTACAATTAACACACAAAGTTTTAACTTTTACCCTATTCTCATATGGAAGAAGAGTCTCCTGACAAAACGAGCTCTCAACTATTTTGTGTGTGTGTGTGGTGTGTGTGTGTTCCTGTAGTGTGTGTTTGTATATGTTTTCAGATAGCTATAATTTTGAATATGAATTTTTCAATAAATTTTGGGGTTTTGGTGTTCCATTTCCATGATATTGCCCTTAAACTTACATTTTATTTTTCTAAAGAAACACAGGAAAGAAATTGTATGTTTGCTAAAAACTTGTTGCTCACAAACTTGCCAGGGTCCAGCCCCAGCAGGATCCAGGGGTACCCTCAGGATGACGGCATAGGCAATAAGGAAAGTAAAGAGAGAGAGAGAGAGGCTTGATCTTCTTTGGTTTACACAGAAAACCAATAAAGCTCCTGTGTTCCAAGGAGTCATCCTGAAAGAAGAACAGAGAGAGAAAAAGAGAGAAAAGAAAAAAAAAAGAATGACACGGGGAGACCAAGCTTCAGTGAGCGAGGCCCATAACTTTACCTTGACTTGTACATAGAGGGAAATGAAAGATGCAAAGTCATACAGAGTCAGCCCAAACATTACATCTGTTTTGTCTTTATCAAAACCAGGGTTTTTTCTGCATACCTTTCCCATAAAGAATGTTGTGTACATTATCTTCTGACCTTGGAGGCCTGTGGACATTTTATGACCCTTTTTTGATAAAGGCTGATCAGCCAGAAAACTTATTTTCCCTTGAAGTGTTTTTTCTTTATATTGCTAATCTATGTCAGCCTCAGAAAGTGCTAAACAGAGTTACATTTTCACAGAGCAAAGGTGCAGTAAGTTACAACAAAGAAAGAACAAATTAGCTCAAAGGTCTGATGTGGTTAATTCCAAGGCTGCTACTTGTTTTTGTTACATTCCAACTATGTTAACCAATGCACTCCCAGGTGCACAATGGATAAGGGATATGGGAACTTGGCAGCAAGCATTGGCCCAATAATGAAGCCCTTTACCAATACTATCTATTCTAATAATTTTTCATCCCTTAAAGGACTCTATGCTCATTAGGACTTTTAGAATGTTTTGGCTTCCCGTGCCTTTCAAGGTTGGGGAGTTGTGAACAATCATGTGTGTTAATTGCAAGAGTATGGATAAACCTGTCAGGAAAGCTAGAATGCCAACAGAGGGGTTAAAATATAAATATTCCTTTCATGCCCAGGAGACTTATTAACTAAAGCCCTAAGTTGATTTTTTCCAGAGAAAGGTGGTCGGAGATAGCCCCCTGTTAATGTCAGAAGAGTTGGTGAAAGGCACAAAATAGTAAGACAGACAGATTCTGGCTTTGGGATAGATGCTTGAGCAGATTCAGGGGGTCCCTTGAGCCATGATCCACCTTGCTTGTCATGGCTCTTCCACATGACCTTGTCATGGATGGGATCTCCCGTGGTGGCTTCCAGCACAAACCCTTTTACATGGTGGATTTCTTGAGGCCTTAATATTCCTAGTCTGTTAATCTGTATTCTTTCCTTTGCTCACCCTTCTCCTTAATTTGTACATTTACTCCAAGTAACGTTATTTTAAATGAAAATTCTATTTTAAGAGGAATTCAATTCAAGCATATATTGATTCAATGCTCCTATAAAATTGTGTATAAGTTTAGCAACTGTCTATAAGTTTAGCAGGAGGAGAAGGGGACAACCAAGGATGAGATGGTTGGATGGCATCACTGACTCGATTGACATGAATTCGAGCAGGCTCTGGGAGTTGGTGATGGACAGGGAAGCCTGGCATGCTGCCATCCACAGGGTCTCAAAGAGTCAGACATGGCTGAGTGACTGAACTGAACTGAAGTTTAGTAATGCAGAGAGTATTGGACAATGGGGCTTTTATTTATTCAGTCTGTCTCTTTTCAAGTACCTCTTTCTGCGTATGCCTGTGTGTTTTTCTTTAAAAAAGAAAAACTTTTAAAAAAGAAAAATTTTTCTTAAAAAAAGTCAAAAACCCAATAGAAATCAATGATCGATGTATCCTATAGCCTTTAACCCAGGCTTCCCAGGTGGCATTAGTGGTAAAGAACCTGCCTGCCAATGCAGGAGACATAGAGAGATGGATCCGATCCCTGGGTTGGAAAGAGCTCCTAGAGGAGGGCATGGCCACCCACTCCAATATTCTTGCCTGGAGAATCCCATGGAAAGAGGAGCCTGGCGGGCTACAGTCCATAGGGTCTCAAAGAGTCAGACTCAACTGAAGCAACTTAGTATACATACGCATAGCCTTTAACCCAGAGGGAGTACTATTCCACGGCCTTGCATTCTGTAATTTCTGCTTAGTCCCTTATCATCAAAAGATATGCAGAAGTGAAATAAATCTTCCTTTGATTAGTGAGATGGTCTTTGAACACTGAACTTTCAATTCTCAGAAGACAACTGTCAGAAGCAACTTTGGAAATGTTTGAAAGTTTTGTGCTCCTCTTTTGTGACCTTGTGCATCATTTTGAATGAATGGTTTCTTTCTTTTAGTTATTGACAAAGGTGAAGAAAAAAACATAAATCCCATAAATATTATTCCCTGTGTACCTAAGCATGGTTTCAACTCTTTATTGCTTAGTCACTAAGTGGTGTCTGACCCTTTTCAGTCCCATGGACTGTAGCCTGCCAGTCTCCTCTGACAATGGCATTTCTCAGGCAGGAATACTAGAGTGGGGTTGCCATTTCCTTCTCCAGAGTATCTTCCCAATCCATGGATCAAACCTATATTTCCTGCTTGGCAGGCGGATTCTTTACCACTGAGTCTTATTTCAACTGTTACTTGTTTTAATACCTTTTATTTCAACTTCCAAACATTATTTTTCTCAACTCCAAGATACACATATTTTACATGATTTTTTCACTTCAATCTTATCTTTGCAACTAAAGGGTTCCATATTCATTAGCTATTCAATTATCCCCCAGTATAGCTATTTGATTTGTCCTATTGCTGTCATGTATGCAGGCATTCCTATTGAGTCAAGTAAATTTTATCAATAATATTCCTCTAAACTATTGTCTTTTCAAGTGGCTGAAGTGAAAATTTTGTTCAAGATATGCTCAGGTCACTTCATTCAGACCTACTTTACTGACTTTTAATATTTCTTTTCTATTCATGGAAATTAAGAAAAATTTTATTTGTGCATACTTAAAAGATAAATTTGCATGCACCATGTTATATATTCTTTAGGTGATGAAAACATTCTTAATAGAGGAGGCCAGGTAATATACCCTATAGTACCTCTGGAAGCAGTGGTCTAAGATCCTCCAAATCAGTGTTTGTGGCTATTTTATCACATATAGATGTCATAATAACCAGATTGAATGCACATGTTAATTAAAAGGCAAAGTAATTATTACAACATACAAAGTGAAAGTGAAAGTCTCTCGGTTGTGTCCAACTCTTTGCGACCCCATGGCCTATACAGTCCGTGGAATTCTCCTGGCCAGAATACTGGAGTGGGTAGCCTTTTGCTTCTCCAAGAGATCTTCCCAACCCAGGAATCAAACCCAAGTCTCTTGCATTGCGGGAGGATTCTTTACCAGCTAAGCCACAAGGGAAGCCCAAGAACACTGGAATGGGTAGCCTATCCCTTCTCCAGCAGATCTTTCCAACCCAGAAATCAAACTGGGGTCTCCTGCATTGCAGGAGGATTCTTTACCAGCTGAGCTATCGGGAAAGCATACAAACTGAATAATAAAAGCCTAACTATCTCAAAGAGGAGAGTAATATTTTAAAGATAAGCATGAGAACTGCTATTTCTAAAAGTTCTCACAAGTCAGAATACTCACTCATTTTATGCCCATTTTCACTTTGAGAAAAACACTCATTGAATAAAACTGAACTCTCAGCTACTGGGCATGTGTATAAGTATGTGAATGTGTGTGCCTTCCTGCAGTGGTACATACATGTGTGTATTTGTGTGCACATTCATGTGGGTTCAAAATGTAGATTTCGCATTCAATTTGAATTATCGTCCCATTTTTATATTATATTTACTTTGATCTTTTTATTTTCTTCTTCAGAAAGAACATCAGTTAAAATAGGTAAATTTTTCAAAAAACCTATTGTTCTCAACACCATTAAAATGATGGTTTCTCCTTGCATTGATGTCTTTTGCCTTTTAATCTATAATGATCCATTGGCTTGCTCTTCTCTGGTATATCTACCTTCTCTCTCAATTAAATATCTATGCACTTCTTTCTTAAGTTACTTGAAGTTAATTTCCTTTTACTTTCCCATTTTCCTTCATATTCCATTCTTAACTTCATTTATTTCATACCATTCTTTACCTATTCAGTTCAGTTCAGTTCATTTCAGTGCAGTCGCTTAGTCGTGTCTGACTCTTTGCAACCCCATGAGTTGCAGCAGGCCAGGCCTCCCTGTCCATCACCAACTCCGGGAGTTCACTCAAACTCATGTCCATCGAGTCAGTGATGCCATCCAGCCATCTCATCCTCTGTCGTCCCCTTCTCCTCCTGCCCCCAATCCCTCCCAGCATCAGAGTCTTTTCCAATGAGTCAGCTCTTCGCATGAGGTGGCCAAAGTACTGGAGTTTCAGCTTTAGCATCATTCCTTCCAAGGAAATCCCAGGACTGATCTCCTTTAGAATGGACTGGTTGGATCTCCTTGCAGTCCAAGGGACTCTCAAGAGTCTTCTCCAACACCACAGTTCAAAAGCATCAATTCTTTGGTGCTCAGTCTTCTTCACAGTCCAACTCTCACATCCATACATGACCACTGGAAAAAGCAGAGCCTTGATTAAATGGACCTTTGTTGGCAAAGTAATGTCTCTGCTTTTCAATATGATATCTATGTTGGTCATAACTTTCCTTCCAAGGAGTAAGCGTCTTTTAATTTCATGGCTGCATTCACCATCTGCAGTGATTTTGGAGCCCCAAAAAATAAAGTCTGAAACTATTTCCACTGTTTCCCCATCTATTTCCCATGAAGTGATGGGACCAGATGCCATAATCTTCGTTTTCTGAATGTTGAGCTTTAAGCCAACTTTTTCACTCTTCTCTTTCACTTTCATCAAGAGGCTTTTTAGTTCCTCTTCACTTTCTGCCATAAGGGTGGTGTCATCTGCATATCTGAGGTTACTGATATTTCTCCCGGCAATCTTGATTCCAGCCTGTGCTTCTTCCAGCCCAGCATTTATCATGATGTGTTCTGCATATAAGTTAAACAAGCAGGGTGACAATATACAGCCTTGACATACTCCATTTCCTATTATGAACCAATCTGTTGTTCCATGTCCAGTTCTAACTGTTGCTTCCTGACCTGCATACAGGTTTCTCAAGAGGCAGGTCAGACTTTTTTTGTTTTCTAGAGACTTGCAATAGCTTCTTGGAGAAATTGGTGAGATTAAAGGCAATTAAGTTGACAGGAATGTTTTATTGTCTTTCTAAAACACATCCAAAGATAGGAACTCTCACATATACCAAGTCCAAGAGGCCATGTCTATTAATATATCAATTATATATCCCAAATATTTAGAGACAAGAGAAGATATCTATCATGTGAGTGATGTTTCTCCATCCATTGTCCTCTGAAACATGAGTAAATTTCAATCATTAGTTAATATGAAATTAAGGCTTATTTATTCAATTCTTTTTAACATGTTCTCAAAATATTTCCAAGTATATAAATAATTTTACATGATTCTCTTGGAAAAACTTTAATGAGCAATCATTTTGTTCTTTTTATTTTTGCGTTTTCATTAACATAATTTAAACTGCCAAATTGACCCTCCTGATACATAATTATAGAAAGACCTATATCTCAGGAATTGGTCTATTATAAATATCTCTAAAATATCAGTTTTCATTAAAATTTCATGAGACGCAGTTACCAAAGATAATGTCAAATATCTTTCATACTACAGGAATATAGTTTTTTTATTGATCCATCAGTTCAGTTCAGTCTCTCAGCCATCTCCAACGCTTTGCAACCCCTGGACTGCAGCATGCCAGGCCGCCCGTCCATCGCCAACTCCTGGAGTTTACTCAAACTCAAATCCATTGAGTCAGTGATGCCATCCAACCGTCTCATCCTCTGTCATCCCTTTATTCTTCTGCCTTCAATCTTACCCAACATCAGGCTCCTTTCAAATGAATCAGTTCTTCCAATCAGGTGGCCAAAGTATTGGAGTTTCAGCTTCAGCATCAGTCCTTCCAATGAATATTCAGGAATGATTTCCTTTAGGATGGACTTGTTTGATCGCCTTGCAGTCTAAGGGACTCTCAAGAGTCTTCAACAACACAGTTCAAAAGCATCAATTCTTCAGTGATCAGCTTTCTTTATAGTCCAACTCTCACATCCATACATGACTACTGGAAAAACCAGAGCTTTGACTAGATGGACATTTGTTGCCAAAGTAATGTCTCTGCTTTTTAAAATGCTGTCTAGGTTGGTCATAACTTTCTTTCCAAGGAGTTGGCAGCGGTCACCATCTGCAGTGATTTTGGAGCCTAAGAAAATAAAGTCTGTCACTGTTTCCATGGTTTCCCCATCTATTTGCCATGAAGTGATGGGACCAGATGCCATGATCTTCATTTTCTGAATGTTGAGTTAAGCCAACTTTTTCACTCTCCTCTTTCACTTTCATCAAGAGGCTCTTTAGTCCTTCTTCACTTTCTGCCATAAGGGTAGTTTCATATGCATATCTGAGGTTATTGATATTTCTCCTGGCAATCTTGATTCCAATCTGTGCTTCTTCCAGCCCAGTGTTTCTCATGATGTACTCTGCATATAAGTTAAATAAGCAGGGTGACAATATACAACCCTGACGTACTCCTTTTCCTATTTGGAACCAGTCTGTTGTTCCATGTCCAGTTCTGATTGTTGCTTCCTGACCTGCAAATATATTTCTCAACAGGCAGGTCAAGTGGTATGGTATTCCTAACTCTTGAAGAATTTTCCACAGTTTTTTGTGATCTACACAGCCAAAGGCTTTGGCATAGTCAATAAAGCAGAAATAGATGTTTTTCTGGAACTCTCTTGCTTTTTCCATGATCCAGCGGATGTTGGCAATTTGATCTCTGGTTCCTCTGCCTTTTCTAAAACCAGCTTGAACATCTGGAAGTTCATGGTTCACGTACTGCTAAAGCCTGGCTTGGAGAATTTAAGCATTACTTTACTAGCGTGTGAGATGAGTGCAATTGTCACGTAGTTTGAGCATTCTTTGGTGTTTTTCTTTCTTTGGGATTGGAATTAAAACTGACCTTTTCCAAGTCCTGAGGCCATTGCTGAGTTTTCCAAATTACTGACATATGGAGTGCAGCACTTTCACAGCATCATCTTTTAGGATTTGAAAGAGCTCAACTGGAATTCAATCACCATCACTAGTTTTGTTTGTAGTGATGCTTCCTAAGGCCCACTTGACTTCACATTCCAGGATGTCTGGCTCTAGGTGAGTGATCACACCATCATGATTTCAGGTGTACAAGAAAGTAATTCATTTCTATAGACATGTATCTATTTTTTTCAAATTTTTCCCATTTGACATATAATAAATATTAGAATAAGTAGAGTTTCCTGTACTATAGAGTAGATCCTCTTTGACTATTTTCCATATAGTAGTGTGTATCCATATCATTTTTGTCCTGTTAACATTCGTTTTTTCCTATTTTAGTGAAGTGAAAGTTGCTCATTCTTGTCCGACTCTTTGCAATCCTGTGGACTATAGCCCACTAGTCTCCTCTGTTCATGGAATTCTCCAGTCAAGAATACTGGAGTGGGTTGCCATTCCCTTCTCCAGGGGACCTTCTCAACCCAGGGATTCAACCCAAGTCTCCCACAATGTGGGCAAATTCTTTACCGTCTGAGCCATGAGGGAAACCCTTTTAGTGACTTGTTATAGGTTCACTAAGATGGTGATGAGATGAAGAACATTAAGTTAAAAGGCACTGGGCTCCAATCTGTTTATCTCCCAGGACTAGTTAGCACTTTACTAGTTAGCACTTCCAAGAAAATCCAACTTCATGGGTCCACATTTATGTCAATGAAGCCTTCTCAAACCCGCAGTGATGAAAGAAAATGCTTAAAAGACAGAGTCAAATTTCCATATTCGTTGTCCCTTCAAAGTGAAAGTGAGTGAAAGTCACTCAGTTGTGTCCAACTCTTTGCCACTTCATGGATAGTCCATGAAATTCTCCAGGCCAGAATACTGGACTGGATAGCTGTTCCCTTTTCCAGGGGATCTTACTAACCCAGCAATCAAACCAGGGTTTCCTGCATTGCACGTGGATTCTTCACCAGCTGAGCTACAAGGGAAACATTGTCCCTTCAAATCCTGTGCAAATTCTGCTATCTTTCCATCATTCATAAACTTGAGGCACATTCTTCCATGTCCTTGAGTACTTTACCCAAGCACTCCTAGTTTTAAGAATATTTCCAATGTTATTCTTAGATTTTTTTTTTCTTCCAAGAATAGTAATCATCTTTTAATGCTTTTTGTTTATATTGTGAATGACAGGTCATCATGGCGATCTGAATTCTGCTTAATAATTGCAGAAGAAATTTATATCTTAGGAAATGTTCAATTGTTTATATTATTCTGTTTTGTTTCTTGACTTTTGATGTGAAAGATAAAGAAACCATTACCTGGGAAGTCACTAAGAATTATGTTTTCCTATAAGAGGATAAAATTTTAACAATTTTAATATCCTTTAATGACAATTTTCAGTGATAATTTTTAATTTTTTAATTTAAATTTATTTTAATTAGAGGCTAATTACTTTACAATATGGTATTGGTTTTGACATACATCAAAATGAATCTGCCACGGGTGTACACGTGTTCCCAATCCTGAACCCCCCTGCCACCTCCCTCCCCATATCATCCCTCTGGGTCATCCCAGTGCACCAGCCCCAAGCATCGTGTATCCTGCATCAAACCTGGACTGGCAATTCATTTCTTATTTGATATTATACATGTTTCAATGCCATTCTCCCAAATCATCCCCCTCCTCCCTCTCCCACAGAGTCCAAAAGACTGTTTTATACATCTGTGTGTCTTTTGCTGTCTCACATACAGGGTTATTGTTACCATCTTTCTAAATTCAATATATATGTGTTAGTATACTGTATTGATGTTTTTCTTTCTGGCTTACTTCACTCTGTATAATTGGCTCCAGTTTCATCCACCTCATTAGAACTGATTCAAATGTATTCTTTTTAATGGCTGAGTAATACTCCATTCTGTATATGTACCACTGCTTTCTTATCCATTCATCTGCTGATGGACATCTAGGTTGCTTCCATGTCCTGGCTATTATAAACAGTGCTGAGATGAACATTGGGGTACACATGTCTCTTTCAATTCTGGTTTCCTCTGTGTATATGCCCAGCAGTGGGATTGCTGGGTCATATGGCAGTTTTATTTCCAGTTTTTTAAGGAATCTCCACACTGTTCTCCATAGTGGCTGTACTAGTTTGCATTCGCCCAACAATGTAAGAGGGTTCCCTTTTCTCCACATCCTCTCCAGCATTTATTGCTTGTAGACTTCTGGATCGCAGCCATTCTGACTGGCGTGAAATGGTACCTCACTGTAGTTTTGATTTGCATTTCACTGATAATGAGTGATGTTGAGCATCTTTTCATGTGTTTGTTAGCCAACTGTATGTCTTCTTTGGAGAAATGTCTGTTTAGTTCTTTGGTCCATTTTGATTGGGTCCTTTATTTTTTTGGAATTGAGCTGTAGGAGTTGCTTGTATATTTTTGAGATTAGTTGCTTGTCCGTTGATTCATTTGCTATTTTCTCCCATTCTGAAGGCTGTCTTTTCACCTTGCTTATAGTTTCTTTTGTTGTGAAGAAGCTTTTAATTTTAATTAGATCCCATTTGTTTATTTTTGCTTTTATTTCCAATATTCTGGGAGGTGGGTGATAGAGGATACTGTTGTGATTTATGTCGGAGAGTGTTTTGCCTGTTCTCCTCTAAGAGTTTTATAGTTTCTGGTCTTACATTTAGATCTTTAATCCATTTTGAGTTTATTTTTGTGTATGGTTTTAGAAAGTGTTCCAGCTTCATTCTTTTACAAGTGGTTGACCAGTTTTCCCAGCACCACTTGTTAAAGAGATTGTCTTTAAACCATTGTATATTCTTACCTCCTTTGTCAAAGATAAGGTGTCCATATGTGCGTGGGTTTATCTCTGGGCTTTCTATTTTGTTTCATTGATCTATATTTCTGTCTTTGTGCCAGTACCATACTGTCTTGAGGACTGTGGCTTTCTAGTAGAGCCTGAAGTCAGGCAGGCTGATTCCTCCTGTTCCATTCTTCTTTCTCAAGATTGCTTTGGCTATTCGAGGTTTTTTGTATTTCCATACAAATTGGAAATTATTTGTTCTAGCTCTGTGAAAAATACCGTTGGTAGCTTGATAGGGATTGCATTGAATCTATAGATTGCTTTGGGTAGTATACTCATTTTCACTATATTGATTCTTCTGATCCATGAACATGGTATATTACTCCATCTATTAGTGTCCTCTTTGATTTCTTTCACCAGTGTTTTATAGTTTTCTATATATAGGTCTTTAGTTTCTTTAGGTAGATATATTCCTAAGTATTTTATTCTTTTCGTTGCAATGGTGAATGGGATTGTTTCCTTAATTTCACTTTCTATTTTCTCATTATTAGTGTATAGAATGTAAGGGATTTCTATGTATTGATTTTATATCCTGCAATTTTACTATATTCATTGATTAGCTCTAGTAATTTTTGGGTGAAGTCTTTAGGGTTTTCTATGTAGAGGATCATGTCATCTGCAAACAGTGAGAGTTTTACTTCTTCTTTTCCAATCTGGATTCCTTTTAATTTCTTTTTCTGCTCTGATTGCTGTGGCTGCAACTTCCAAAACTATGTTGAATAGTAGTGGTGAAAGTGGGCATGCTTGTCTTGTTCCTGACTTTAGAGGAAATGCTTTCAATTTTCCACCATTGAGGATAATGTTTGCTGTGGGTTTGTCATATATAGCTTTTATTATGTTGAGGTATGTTCCTTCTATTCCTGCTTTCTGGAGAGTTTTTATCATAAATGGATCTTGAATTTTTTCAAAGGCTTTCTCTGCATCTATTGAGATAATCATATGGCTTTTATTTTTCAATTTGTTAATGTGGTGTATTACATTGATTGATTTGCAGATATTGAAGAATCTTGCATCCCTGGGATAAAGCCCACTTGGTCATGGTGTATGATCTTTTTAATGTGTTGTTGGATTCTGATTGCTAGAATTTCGTTAAGGATTTTTGCATCTGTGTTCATCAGTGATATTGGCCTGTAGTTTTCTTTTTTTGTGGCATCTTTGTCAGGTTTTGGTATTAGGGTGATGGTGGCTTCATAGAATGAGTTTGGAAGGAATTTGAAAATTCCTTTGCAATTTTCTGGAAGAGTTTGAGCAGGATAGGTGTTAGCTCTTCTCTAAATTTTTGGTAGAATTCAGCTGTGAAGCCATCTGGACCTGGGCTTTTTTTTGCTGGAAGATTTCTGATTACAATTTCGATTTCCATGCTTGTGGTGGGTCTGTTAAGATTTTTTATTTCTTCCTGGTTCAGTTTTGGAAAGTTGTACTTTTCTAAGAATTTGTCCATTTCTTCCACATTGTCCATTTTATTGGCATATAATTGCTGATAGTAGTCTCTTATGATCCTTTGTATTTCTGTGTTGTCTGTTGTGATCTCTCCATTTTCATTTCAAATTTTATTGATTTGACTTTTCTGTCTTTGTTTCTTGATGAGTCTGGCTAATGGTTTGTCAATTTTATTTATCCTTTCAAAGAACCAGCTTTTGGCTTTGTTGATTTTTGCTATGGTCTCCTTTGTTTCTTTTGCATTTATTTCTGCCCTAATTTTTAAGATTTCTTTCCTTCTACTAACCCTGGGGTTCTTCATTTCTTGCTTTTCTAGTTGCTTTAGGTGTAAAGTTAGGTTATTTATTTGACTTTGTTCTTGTTTTTTGAGGTATGCCTGTATTGCTATGAACTTTCCTGTTAGCACTGCTTTTACAGCATCCTATAGGTTTGGGGTTGTTGTGTTTTAATTTTCATTCATTTCTATGCATATTTTGATTTCTTTTTTGATTTCTTCTGTGATTTGTTGGCTATTCAGCAGCGTGTTGTTCAGCCTCCATATGTTGGAATTTTTAATAGTTTTTCTCCTGAAATTGAGATCTAATCTTACTGCATTGTGGTCAGAAAAGATGCTTGGAATGATCTCCATTTTTTTTTAATTTACCAAGGCTAGATTTATGGCCTAGGATGTGATCTATCCTGGAGAAGGTTCCATGTGTGCTTGAGAAAAAGGTAAAATTCATTGTTTTGGGGTGAAATGTCCTATAGATATCAATTAGGTCTATCTGGTCTATTGTATCATTTAAAGTTTGTGTTTCCTTGTTAATTTTCTGTTTAGTTGATCTATCCATAGGTGTGAGTGGGGTATTAAAGTCTCCCACTATTATTGTGTTATTGTTAATTTCCACTTTCATACTTGTTAGCATTTGTCTTACATATTGCAGTGCTCCTATGTTGGGTGCATATATATTTATAATTGTTATATCTTCTTCTTCGATTGATCCTTTGATCATTATGTAGTGTCCTTCTTTGTCTCTTTCCACAGCCTTTATTTTAAGGTCTATTTTATCTGATATGAGTATTGCCACTCCTGATTTCTTTTGATCTCTATTTGCATGGAATATCTTTTTCCAGCCCTTCACTTTCGGTCTGTACGTGTCCCCTGTATAGGGGTCTTGTTTTTATATCCATTCAGCCAGTCTTTGTCTTTTGGTTGGGGCATTCAACCCATTTATGTTTAAGGTAATTATTGAAGTATGATCCCATTGCCATTTACTTTATTGTTTTGGGTTCGAGTTTATACACCGTTTTTGTGTCTCCTGTCTAGAGAATATCCTTTAGCATTTGTTGGAGAGCTGGTTTGGTAGTGCTGAATTCTCTCAGCTTTTGCTTGTCTGAAAAGCTTTTGATTTCTCCTTCATATTTGAATGAGATCCTTGCTGGGTACAGTAATCTGGTCTGTAGGTTATTTTCTTTCAACACTTTAAGTATGTCTTGCCATTCCCTCCTGGCCTGACGAGTTTCTATTGAAAGACCAGCTGTTATCCTTATGGGAATCCCTTTGTGTGTTATTTGTTGTTTTTCCCTTGCTGCTTTTAATATTTGTTCTTTGTGTTTGATCTTTGTTAATTTGATTAATATGTGTCTTGAGGTGTTTCACCTTGGGTTTATCCTGTTTGGAACTCTCTGGGTTTCTTGGACTTGGGTGATTATTTCCTTCTCCATTTTAGGGAAATTTTCAACTATTATCTCCTCAAGTATTTTCTCATGGTCTTTCTTTTTGTCTTCTTCTTCTGGGACTCCTATGAATCGAATGTTGGAGCGTTTTTATTGTCCTGGAGGTTTCTGAGATTGTCCTCATTTCTTTTAATTCGTTTTTCTTTTTACCTCTCTAATTCATTTATTTCTACCATTCTATCTTCTACTTCACTAATCCTATCTTCTGCCTCTGTTATTCTACTATTTGTTGCCTCCAGAGTGTTTTTAATTTCATTTATTGCATTATTCATTATATATTGACTCTTTTTCATTTCTTCTAGGTCCTTGTTAAACCTTTCTTGCATCTTCTCAGTCCTTGTCTCCAGGCTATTTATCTGTGATTCCATTTTGTTTTCAAGATTTTGGATCATTTTCACCATCATTATTTGGAATTCTTTATGAGGTAGATTCCCTATCTCTTCCTCTTTTGTTTGGTTTGGTGGGCATTTATCCTGTTCCTTTACCTGCCAGGTATTCCTCTGTCTCTTCATCTTCTTTATATTGCTGAGTTTGGGGTGGCCTTTCTGTATTCTGTCTTTTTGTGGAGTTCTCTTTATTATGGAGTTTCCTCACTGTGGGTGGGGTTGTATTGGTGGCTTGCCAAGGTTTCTGGTTAGACAAGCTTGTGTCAGTGTTCTGGTGGGTGGAGCTGGATTTCTTCTCTCTTGAGTGCAGTGAAGTGTCTAGTAATGAGTTATGAGATATCAATGGTTTTGGAGTAGCTTTGGGAAGCCTGTATATTGAAGCTCAGGGCTGTGTTCCTGTGTTGCTGGAGAATTTGCGTGGTATGTCTTGCTCTGGAACTTGTTGGCCTTTGGGTGGTGCTTGGTTTCAGTGTAGGTATGGAGGCGTTCAATGAGCTCCTGTCGATTAATGTTCCCTGGAGTCAGGAGTTCTCTGGTGTTCTCAGGATTTGGACTTAAGCCTCCTGCTTCTAGTTTTCAGTCTTATTTTTACAGTAGTCTCAAGACTTCTCCTTCTATATAGCACCATTGATAAAACATCTAGGTTAAAGATGAAAAGTTTCTCCACAGTGAGGGACACCCAGAGAGGTTCACAGAGTTACATGGTGAAGAGAAGAGGGAGGAGGGAGTTAGAGGTGACTTGAATGAGATGAGGTGGAATCAAAAGAGGAGACAACAAGCTACCAGTAATCACTTCCTTATGTGCACTCCACAGTCTGGACCGCTCAGAGATGTTCATGGATTTATACAGAGAAGAGAAGAGGGAGGAAGGAGACAGAGGTGGCCAGGAGGATAAAAGGGGGGAATGAAAATGAGAGAGACAGATCCCGCCAGTAATCAGTTCCCTAAGTGTTCTCCACAGTCTGGAACACACAGAGATTCACAGAGTTGGGTAGAGAAGAGAAGGGGGAGGGAGGAGACCGAGGCGACCTCATGGAGAAAAAGGAGAGTCCAAAGGGAGAGACAGCAATCAAGCCAGTAATCTCTCTCCCAAGTAAAAATGGGTACTGAAGATTGGGTTCTTAAAGGTACAAAATTGATAACAAATACCAAAAAGCAAAGATTAAAATTCTAGAGTAGAGGTTGGATTTTCAAAAATACAATATTAAAGAAAGAAGAAAAAAAAGTCACAAAAATTATTTTAAATATATATATATGAAGTTTGCTTTTAAAAAGTCTTTTTTTTTTTTTTTTGAAAAGTAATGGTAGATTATAGGAGAAGGCATTGGCACCCCACTCCAGTACTTTTGCCTGGAAAATCCCATGGACACAGGAGCCTGGTAGGCTGCAGTCCATGGGGTCACTAAGAGTCGGACTTCACTTTCACTTTTCACTTTCATGCATTGGAGAAGGAAATGGCAACCCACTCCAGTGTTCTTGCCTGGAGAGTCCCAGAGACAGAGAAGCTTGGTGGGCTGCCGTCTATGGGGTCGCACAGAGTCGGACACAACTGAAGCGACTTAGCAGCAGCAGCAGTAGGTTATAAAAATGAAAATTAAAGGAGTAAAAGAGGACTTAAAATTTTAAAAACATTAAAAAAGAAAGAAAGAACAAAAAAAAGAATGATCAGAAAAATAGTAAAAATATATCTAGGACTTTCTCTGGTGTTCTTGTGGGCAGTGTGGGGTGTGGGGTCAGTTCATTTCCGGATACTTCCTTGGTCTGGCTTATATTTCTCAAGATCTATAGGCCCCTTCCTATGTCGTCAGTACTAACTACAGGGTTTTAATCTATTGCACCTGTCACTTCCAAGGTGGTTCCCTCAGTTTTAGCTTCTTCTGTTGGGTCTCTTCAGTGTCTGATTTCTGCCCTGACACAAGCAGGGCGGTGGTGGACACTTTTTTTTTTTTTTTTTAGGCTCACTTGTTCAGTCGCGCTGTGGGGATGGAGGGACGCTGCAAACAAATAACACTGGCGTGTGCTCACAGTGTCTCAGCCACACTAGGCCTGCCCCTGCTCATGGCACGTGCACTCTCCCTGCCCACACTGCTCAGGCTCTAGGTTGCTTTGCTGGGAACCGTCTGAGGCCAGCCCTGGGCTGCATGCACCTCCCAGGTGTAAGCCGCTCAGGTTCAGGCACTCAGGTAGTCCCCAGGGGCACAGACGCTGTTGGGCCTGCTTTTTGTGCCCTTCCCAGGTCCGAGCAGCTCAGATGATGATGTGTTTGGTGACCGCAGTCACTGCGACTTATCGCCTCTCCCGTCCCTGCTGCTCGGTTTTCTGGGTGTACAACCGGTGCACCTTCTCAGGCGGATGATGACTGTCCAGAACCCCAAGAAGTCTTAGTTAGCAAAGAAGCCTGCTTGCAGTTTGGTAGATAATGTCTCTCTGGGGATGCAACTGCCCCCTTCCAGCTCTGGCTGCCTGTCACTGGAGGGGGATGGTCTGCAGCCGGCTAGTTCTGTTCAGCCCTTTGTTCTGTGGCGGGCCTGGTGGAGTCTTAGGGCTTTTCGCATGGTAGCTATCCCACAGTCTGGTTTGCTAGCCCAAATTAGTTCACTCTGATTACCCTCAGGGCATTCAGGCCTGATCCTTACTCTAAGCAATGCAGCCCGTGCCTCCCTGCCCAGCCCCTGCTTGCTAGTGGTGAGTGCAGGCGTCTATACTGCTTCTCTGCTGGGGGAGTTACTGTTGGGCTAGTAACCTGTGGGTTTTAATTATTTACTTATTTTTCCTCCCTATTATGTTGCCCTCTGTGCTTCCAAGGCTCGCCTCAGACTCAGCAGTGAGAGTGTTTCCTGGTGTTTGGAAACTTCTGTCTTTTTAAGACTCCCTTCCCGGAACAGAGCTCCATCCCTCCCTCTTTTGTCTCTTTTTTTGTCTTTTACATTTTTCCTACCTCCTTTCAAAGACAATGGGCTGCTTTTCTGTGTACCTGATGTCTTCTGCCAGCATTCAGAAGTTGTTTTGTGGAATTTACTCAGCGTTTAAATGCTCTTTTGATGAATTTGTAGGGGAGAAAGTGGTCTCCCCGTCCTACTCCTCCACCATCTTAGGACCGCCCTCAGTGATAATTTTTATTTCAAAGATAATTCAACTCAGGAATATGTCAAATTAACATATTTGACAGCAGTTAAATGACCACTGTTATAGGGTAGATTTGTGGACAGAGGAACTCCGTCCTCCTCGTGTCTTCTCAACTACCTCTCTTGCAAATGAGCTTTTGTTTGCTGTCTGTGTGTTCTTAAAAAGAAATGGCTTAAGGCAAGACCTATTATTGATATGATTTTTATCACTAAGGGTGAACTATACTACCTGTTTGCTTCGTATCATTTTCAATCTTATTCTTTTTAGAACTCAGGCATAAGGTGAAGGTGAAGTCGCTCAGTCATGTCTGACTCTTTGTGACCCCACGGACTGTAACCTACCAGGCTTTTCCATCCGTGGGATTTTCCAGGCAAGAGTACTGGAGTGGGTTGCCGTTTTCTTCTCCAGAGGATCTTCCCGACCCAAGGATCAAACCCAGGTCTCCCGCATTGTAGGCGGATGCTTTACTGTCTGAGCCACCAGGGAAGTGTTGGAACTCAGGCATATAAAAGTACAACTCATTTCCCTCTAATTGCTGAAATAGCCTTTGACTCTCATGGTTCAAATATTTATAAATGTGTGTTGGTTAGAACTCCACAGAAAAATATGGCAGTGTTTGAAAATATCGTCCTCTACCATTCCTAACAAGTTACTTCTTTAAATCCAACTCTTGTTAACGTATTTCCCTAGTACCTAGTCATAGCTTCATTTTTCTTTTGTAAGTTTGCCTTCAGTGCTTGATCATCATCTTCCTTAGAGTCAGTACACACATTCTTGTATGATTTTATCTCATTTTTATGTCCTTTCAATGGTTGTGTGCCATATATACTTGTTAGTCAATTTCCCACATAGGTGCTTCTGTGATTTGTCCTGTTGTTGCAATCTCTCTTAGGTATAGCACTGATGAAGTTGACTCCATTTATAGAATAAAAGCCCAGTGACAAATTAGACATAATAAGCTGGAAAGCAACAACAGTAGTATATTCAGTATAGATAATGAATAGTTTTTAAATGTAGACTTTAGAATTATTATTTTAAATTTTTTTCACAATTAGCACAATACTTTTACTTTTTACCCATATTCCGTTTGGGAGAATAGTCTCTTAAACAAGTGAGTTCTCAGCCACTCTGTGTATGTGTGTGGGCATGTTTATGTATTTGCATTTAGATCGTTAAGACATAAATATGAATTTTATAACAAATTTTGTTTCCTAATGTACCATTTCCATGACATTGCCCTTAAACTTCTTATTTTATTTTTCTAAAGAACCTTAGGGAAAAAATGGTAAGTATTCTTAAACATGTTTCTCACAAACCTATTTTACATAAGTGATTTTCTGAGGCCTTGACATTCCCAGTCTCTTAATCCATACGCTTTCTTTGTATTGCACTATTTTTGAATGTCTACTTTTCTCTCTCCAAATGTTAGTTATAGACTTGTCCATAGAGAGTTCTTTTCATTAATTTCCACTTCTAAAAACCCATTTCAATGCCTCCTTATTCCATTCCATGGCATTTCTTTCCTGTTTACATTAACTTTTTTTTCTTTTTTAAGAAATGTTATAGGCTTACTTAAAAGGTGAGGAAATTAAGGATATTAGGTTGACAGGAACTGTGTTCCTTCTCGTCATTTGTCAGAACACATCACAATTAGGTCCTCTGGCTAATTCCAATATCTAGGGCCCAAATTTAGGTCAACGAGACTTTCCCAAACCTGCAGAGATCAGAGAAGACCACTAACAGGCTGAGTAAAGCTTGGCTACTCATTGAATCTTCAAAGCCTGTATAAATTCTGCTTTCTTTTCTTGGTCCATTAACTTGATACTCATTCTTCCACTGTGTCTGAACACATTTTCAGATATAATAATATTTCCAATGTTATCCTTGCAATGTTTTCTTCCAATATTAGTAATTTTTTCCCTTTTTATTCTTTGTTTTGCACTTTGAATAACACATGATCTTCTTCACAACCAAATTTTACTTAATGGTTTTAGAAGAAATATGTATCCTGGGAAATTTTCAATTGTTTATATTCCTCTCTCAGTTTTCAGTTTGAAAGACTAAGAAACCATTGCCCTAGCAAGTTGCCAAATATTATTTTTCCTACAGCATGATAGAATATGTAAAACTTTAGTACTTTTTAATGATATCTTTCAATGGTATATTTTGTTTTCAAAGATAATTTAATTCAGTTATATATCAAATTATGTATCTAAGAAGCTTGATACTTCTGCTGCAGGTAGATTGTGGACAGATGGGTTTCTTTACTCTGTTCTTCCTCATCCTTGTCAAGTACCTCTCCTGTAGTCTGTTTTTACTGAATTTTGGAAAAGGCGGTTGACCCACTGTACCCAAATACATTACCTTAGCATTCCCAGGCATAAGAATATTTCCAAAGACTGGTTTGGGATTTTTTTTTCTTCTAACAATGGCAATTTTCCTTTTTAAAATTGTTTTCTTTCTTTTTTGGATTTTGAATGACACAGTGATCGTGTTGACAACTTGAATTTTGTTTGATGTTTTAGAATAAATTTATATGCCAAAAGTTTTGCATTTGGTTTACACCTCTCTCTCAGTTCTTAACTTTTGATGTGAAAGTCAAGGAAAACGTTGTCCTAGGAAATTGCCAAAGAATTTTTTCCAAAAACAGGATATAATCCTTAAAACTGATATTTTTAAAAGACAGTTTTAATGATAATTTTCGTTTCAGAAAGAATTCATTTCAGTTATATATTAAACTTATTTATGTAGCAGACTTATTTGACTACTGTTACAGCAGAACTATGGACAGATGGTTGTCTTTACTTTGTCTTTGTCATTTATTTTCAATTACCTTTCTGGTGAATGAGTATATGTTTCCATCATATTCTGAAAAAGTGGAAGGTTCAATGCAAGAACAATGATTGATATCTTTTTATACAAGAGGGAGTGCTATACAGCAGCATTGTTGGGTATCATTTTCAATATTTATTTTTTTGCAACCAGACATGTATGGTAGTACAAAAACATTATCTTCTAATTACTGAGATAACCTTGGAATCTCACATTTTCAGTCTCAGAAATATGTGTCTGTTAGAATCCCACAGAACACTATGGTAGTTTCAAAATGTTGTCCTCCTCCCTTCCTAATCTGTTATCTTATTACCAAACTTTTCCCAATATTACAAATACTTTACAATACTTTCCTTTTTTTTCAACTATAATAAATGTTCTTCATTCTTTTATACTTTTTAACATAAATATTAATTCTTCAAACTGCAATCATTTTTCAATGTTTGCAGAAGGAGGTTATATTTTAAGAAAAGTTTATGCACAATACATATCTCAATTTATAACTTTTGATGTCAATGACAGAGGATGCTGCTGTTCTAGCATAAATCGAAAAGGTTTTTCTAAATAAATATTTATAATATTTTTATTATATTTTGATTTACAAATTGAATGAAATTAGGGAACATATCTTGTTAATAACATGAAGTAGACTTCATACGGATATAATAACAAATGCAGTTTGTAACACGAGGGTACTTTTACCATATGCTTTCACAAGTAAAACTGTAGATATCTTATTATACATGTGATCATCTTTGTCTTTTATTGTGAAAAAGCCCATGAGCCCATTGTAGGATTAATGATTTTCATGGCTTATACCAGGGAAAGTTCTACTCTATATTCTGTCATTATTTTCTTTCTCAAGTTAATCTTCTTTGCACAAAACTGTGAGGGACTTCTCCAAAAAAGATATACAGATAGCCAATAAGCACATGAAAAGATGATCAACATTGCTCATTATTAGAGAAATGCAAATCAAAACCGCAATGAAGTATCACCTCATGCCAATCTAAATGACCATCCTCAGAAAACTACAAACAATTAATGTTGATGGGAATGTAAGTTGTTACAGTCACTATGGAGAATAGTTATGGAGATTCTTTAAAAAAAAAAAAAAAACTAGGACTAAAACTACTATATGACACTGCAATCCTACTATTGGGTGTATATCCTAAGAAAATCATGATTCAAAAATCATGTATCCCAGTTTTCTTTGCAGCACTATTTATAATATCTAGGACATGGAAGCAACCTAGATGTCCATGGACAGATGAATGGATAAATACGATGCAGTACATATACACAATGAAATATTACTCAGCCATAAAAAGGAACAAATTTGAGTTAGTTGGAGTGAGGTATATGACTAGAGCCTGTTAAACAGAGTGAAATAAGTCAGAAAGAGTAAAATAAGTATTGTGTATTAACGCATATATATGGAATCTAGAAAAATAGTACTAATGAACCTATTTGCAAGGAAGGAATGGATACACAGACTAGAGAACAGATTTGTGGACACTACAGGGAAAGGAGAGGGGAGGACAAACTGAGAAAGTACCATTGACATATGTACACTATCACCTGTACAGCAGATAGGTAGTGGGAAGCTACTATAGAACACAGGAAACCAAAGTGGTGCTGTGTGACTACCTAGAGGGGTGGGATAGGATGGTGAAGGGAAGCTCAAGAAAGAGAGAACATATATTATAAATAAATTTATATATAATGATTGATTGATTATATAATGATATATAAAAATTGATTCCTATCCTTGTATGGCAGAAACTAACACAACATGGTAAAGCAATTACCCTCCAATTAAAAAAGAAAGGAGAAAAATCCTTGGGAAATAATAATGTCATATTTTGGTTTTGGTTTCACTCTGTAAATGAGAAAAAAAAATAAAAGGTTATAAAGCAACATTCACTTCTCTTGGGTTACATGGCATTGGAAAAATTTGATTTCAATCCTTAGAAAGATGGGACAGTTTTAAAAGAAGAATAAATAATAAAAAATGTTGCAAATTATTGTCCTCTTGCCGATATTTGAATGATTTATTTATTTGAATGATTATTTCTTTGTTTCATTTTTCAGTTAGGGGTGAACAGGATAAAGATAAATACCAGTAATTTTTTACACTCTGTATCTTATGTCTCATCTATTTCTTTTACATTGTCTTTAATTGTCATTTCCATCTCTATCAACCCCAACCTATATACCTAACTTCCCATCATATTTTTTTCATTTTATTATTATTTCAACTGAAGTTTATGCTTTTCATGTGTTATTCTGTGATTTATCCTGTTCTTGTTATCTAAAAGAAATTTCCTTTTTGTCAAGTACATACAACTAAGAATTTATTTGCAAAATTTTGCTATTTTTAGTTTCTGATATGAAAGCTTTGTCCAAATAGTTTCAGTCATTTGACTTAGACTTCCTTTCAATCTCATTTAATATTTCATACCCCTCCCTTTCTTTGATTTTGTGAGAGTAAACTTCATTAAGCCATGGTTAAAATCAAACTCCCATAAAATGCAGTTATGTTTTGATCAGTTGACAAAGTGTTGTGAAAAGAGGCACCCATTAGCCTGACCCTGAATATCAGTAGAGCAGTGGATCAAAATTCTGTAATTCAGCTTTTGGTGACCTTATATACAGAGAAACTACAAGTATAGCAGATTTTTGTATATATATATATTCAGCAGGGCTCAGATAAGTAATTAAAAACTTTAAAAAACTAAGTAATAAAAGAGTAAATGCTTTCAAAAGAAATCATGAAAAATTTTATTAGGTAATTAACCAAATATAATATTTCCTAAGTTTTCTCAATTCAGACAATGTATTCATTTTTCTTTTTCATTGAATGCTATTTATTTCTCAAAAGGAAACTTTCAAAATCTGTATGTGTGTGTTTGTGTTTTGTGTGTTCATCTATATTCTGATAATTTAATTTTATATACAATTTTCAACAAACCTGAATTTTCTTTGTGTTTCTTTCCAATGAAATTTAAATTGTCTTTCATTTTATTTTACATACAAACTTCAGATAAAAATTGGTAAAGTATATTTGACATCCCTTTATACCCCAAACACTTTAAAGACTTGCTTTCCTGATGTCTTAAACATATCCCAGCTTTTATTCAACATGCCCTCATTGGCCTATACTTTCCTGAATCTCTACCCTTCTAGGGCAAACGTTTGCTTATGGACTTCTACCATATGCCTCCCTTTTCTTTTCTTTCAAGATCTGAATAAAATTTGAAATCATTTATTGGCGAAGGGTAAACTTGAGGGTCCTTCTTACATTGCCCTTAAGTCTATTACCCTTAAGTATCAAATATTAAAATATAATTTTTTCCTGGAACTTTTTTTACATGCAAAGACTACAATTTTAATTCATTCTTATTTACTTTTATTGACACAACTGTCAATTTGGCCAATTGCAATTACTTCAAATATTTGTGGAAAGATTTTCTATTACTGCATGCATGCATACTAAGTCACTTCAGTCATGTCTAACTCTGTACAACCCTATGGACTGTAGCCTGCCAGGCTCCTCTATCAGTGGGATTTATCAGGCACAAATACTGGAGTGGGTTGCCATGTCCTCCTGCAGGGGATCTTCCTGACCCAGGAATGGAACTCGGGTGTCTTACACCTCCTGCATTGGCAGGCAGGTAATTTACCACTAGTACCACCTGGGAAGCCCCTTTATATTGTTCAGTTCAGTTCAGTTCAGTCACTCAGTCGTGTCCAACTCTTTGTGACACCATGAATCGCAGCACGCTAGGCCTCCCTGTCCATCACCAACTCCCAGAGTTCACTCAAACTCATGTCCATCGAGTCAGTGATGCCATCCAGCCATCTCATCTTCTGTCGTCCCCTTCTCCTCCTGCCCCCAATCCCTCCCAGCATCAGAGTCTTTTCCAATGAGTCAACTCTTCGCATGAGGTGTCCAAAGTATTGGAGCTTCAGCTTTAGCATCAGTCCTTCCAATGAACACCCAGGACTGATTTCCCTTAGAATGGACTGGTTGGATCTCCTTGCAGTCCAGGGGACTATCAACTTTATATTGTTAGGAAAGCTGAAAAATAATACATATATCAAACCCAAATACTTTATGTAAATTTCACCAAAACTACCATCCTGCAGTGTCTCCAAAAGATTTTTCCCCCACAAAAGCAGAAATTATTCATTAAAACTTTAATATATCCTGTTTTTCTAATGACATTTTTCAATATACTTTTGTTTTTAGAAGAAATAAAATTTACCTCTTTAAGTCAGGCAGTAGAGGTCATGTGGCCACTGCTGTGCTGTGCTGTGTGCTGAGTCACTTCAGTTGTGTTTGACTCTTTGTGACCCTATGGACTCTAGCCTGCCAGACTCCTCTGTATGTGGGATTCTCTAGGCAAAAATATTGGAGTAGATTTCCATGCCCTTCTCCAGAGTATCTTCCTGACCCAGGAATCAAAACCCCATCTCTTACATCTTCTGCATTGGCAGGTGAGTTCTTTATCACTAACACCACCTGGGAAGCCAGCCACTGCTACAGATACTGTTTTGAACAAGTGGATGATTTTTTTTCTCTCTGGTTTTTCATCTCTTTTTAACTAATACTGTTTGCATAGGTGCATGTAATATCTTTTTTTTTTTTCTGAAAAGGTGATTGAGATATCATGAACTCCATTTTGACATGTGCAAAAGTAGTTATGTCATCATCATTTAATAAAATGTGAATAGATAGTCTAAAAAACCAAACCGTGCATTTTTTTCTTCAAGCAGTTCAGTATTCTCTAGTTCACTATTGTGGATATTTTATACAACATAGTTAAAACAAATGTGAGACTTGATTGCTTGTTTTTAGTAGCAGGCAAAGAATTTATTAAAAGTAACCAACCAAATGGGCTCCCTTGGTGGCTCAGGGGTAAAGAATCCACCTGCCAATTCAAGAGATATGGGTAAGATCCCTGTGTCATGTAGATCCCCTGGAGAAGGCGATGATAATCCACTCCAGTATTCTTTTTTTAAGTTGAGAACATTTATATCTGAAAGTTGAATACTTTTCCCCAATATATTAGTATAGCTCAGTTAAATGAAATCAAGCTAGCTCTTAGTTTTGTGTGTATGTGTGTTAGTCACTCAGTCATGTCTGACTCTTTGCAACCCCATGAACTGTAGCCTGCCAGTCTCCTCTGTCCATGGGATTCTCCAGGTAAGAATACTGGAGTGGTTTGCCATTCCCTTCTCCGGGGATCTTCCCAACCCAGGGATCAAACTTGGGTCTCCTGCATTGCAGGAAGATTCTTTACTGTCTGAGCACTAAAGAATCACAAATTATGCAGATCACTGAAATGTTATGGAAGAAAACCACAGGACTATTTGTTCCTTTGTCTTGCAATTGTCCCTAACCTGAAAATTCTTAACCAAAACAAGCCTGACTCTCAAACTGAGCAAGCTCAATTCTGAAAGGAGAAAAGAAACATGAAAGTATTTGTAAATCAATAAAATTTCACTATACCAAATTGTCAAGGTCTTGATAATAGAAAAGACCATTGTCAACTTAAAAACAGTCACAACACAAAAGTTGAGTTGTGTTTTATTCGGTGGGGAATTTTAAGACTTCAAGCCTGGGAGACGGTATCTCAAGTGACATTGAGAGAACTGCTCTGAGGATACAGGGGAAGAAGTCAGGTCATATAGAAGTTTGCAACAAAGGGCATGCAGTCAGAAAATCAAAAATATTTTTGTGAATTAAACAGGACTAGATATCCTAAGTTAAGGAATTTAGCACTTTTGTATGTATGGGAGGATGCAAGAGTTTTCTGGGCTAACTGAAATCATTCTTTTCATATGCACCTCAGCCATCCTGGGACCAGTATCCTGTGTTTTTTTTTCCACATCCTGAGTTCCTCAGTGCTCATCATAAGGAGTGGCTGCAGCCTGGGGGCTGCCAGATTGCACAGATATTCTTCTCCTTCCTGAGCATCCTGGAGGGCTGGAATTGCTGGCAACTGTGACTTCCTTCTCACTCCTGTATTCTTGCCTGGGAAATCCCATGGACAGAGGAGCCTGGCAGACTATAATCCATGGGTTCACAAATGAGTCAGACACAACTTAGCAACTAAACAGCAACAGCAGCAACAGACCATACAGTAAGACCCCAAGTGATGTCAGGTAAATCAAAAACAAAAGGATAACCACAAGTAGTATCATTCCTGAAATTTTTCCTCAGGTCAGTGAGATCACTCCTTTTCCTCTTTTAATTTTCGACCAAAATTCTCAGAACAAAAGGAAGTTACCAGTCATATTGGTACATATGTGTATGCCTGCACATATGTTGTGTAAGTATCTGTGTTTGTCTATCTCTGTTACATTTAATATTGTATGTGAAATTTCCACTAATTTAAATTCCTTTTCGTTTCTGAGGCATATTTATAATGGTGTTTCCTTTTATTTTTTCAGGTGACCTTCAGAAAAAAATTGGTAAATTTTTCTTACCACTGATATTCCAAGCCCTCACTAAACTATCCTTTCTCAACAGTTTGAATATTTCCTGTCCTTTTAACCTTAAACTATTTCTGCACGGACACCTACTCTAACTTCCCAAATTATTTGCTTAGGAACTTCACTAATATTCTCTTCATTTATGTTACCCTATACCTGATTCTTTCCCAATGCTTCCTTTGCCTATTCCTATGTTCCTTCCCTATAAATACTGTTGCATTCTATCATTTAGAGTTTTGCCCGTTTCATTATGTTTTGTGAGGTGAAGGAGGTAAGACTGATCAGAATATGGTTTACATTCTATATTTGTTTTCTGGAGCACTCCCATTCCACTTGGAACCTCTGTTATGTTTTCAAAGAACAGGGGCCATTAATATGCCATGGATACCTCTTCAAACCTTATGAGATAAAACAAGACTCCAAAGTTATTGAGTGAAGTTTCTACTGCTCTTGTCCTTTCAAAGACTGTGTGAATTCATTGGTCCAGTGTGGGCTCTAAGCTCACACCCATGATGGTGTTTTTTATCCCAGAAGAAATCCTGTCCTACCTCCTCCCCTGCTATCATTTCTGGTCTTGTTTCTTTGGCACAAGGGTTGAATGAAAGTAAAAAAAAAAAAAGTCTCCTTTGACTTCTGGGAAGGGCACTGAACCTTCTCTGAAAATGATGCCAGTTCTCAGAAAATGTGGGTCAGGCTGAGACACAGTGGGAAGGATGGAAGTTTTTCAAATGTCTGTCCTTTTCCTTTCCTGGTATTACACCTTCAGTTTGAATTAATTCTCACTTCTCAAAAAGTGAGAAGAAAAAAAATCCCAATTCCCCTTGTATTTCCCTGTTAACCTAGTTAAAGATACATCTTTTCTTGTACCATTGTCTTCAAGTTCATTTAGGCATTCATTGATAGAAACACACATAAAACAAGGTGATATATTATTTGGCCAATGAAGATAATGTGAACAAAAGAAACTAGGAAAATAATTCAATGTTTTCTACTAGAAGCAGTGGCTAAAGATTCTTGATTCAGTGTTTATGACTAACATTCAATTGAGATACAACAAAACTAAGATTTGGACTACTTTATATTTATGTAGATATTATACAAAGATATTATACAAAAATATTACAATATATTTACATTATATTTAGTAGATGTTAAGAAACTTATTACAGCAAGCATACTGAATAATAAAAGCCCATATAGGGATTGCACTGAATCTGTAAATTGCTCTGGGTAGTATACTCATTTTCACTATATTGATTCTTCCATCCCTATCAAGCTACCAACGGTATTCTTCACAGAGCTAGAACAAATAATTTCACAATTTGTATGGAAATACAAAAAACCTCGAATAGCCAAAGCTATCTTGAGAAAGAAGAATGGAACTGGAGGAATCAACCTACCTGACTTCAGGCTCTACTAGAAAGCCACAGTCCTCAAGACAGTATGGTACTGGCACAAAGACAGAAATATAGATCAATGGAACAAAATAGAAAGCCCAGAGATAAATCCACGCACATATGGACACCTTATTTTTGACAAAGGAGGCAAGAATATACAATGGAGAAAAGACAATCTCTTTAACAAGTGGTGCTGGGAAAACTGGTCAACCACTTGTAAAAGAATGAAACTAGAGCACTTTCTAACACCATACACAAAAATAAACTCAAAATGGATTAAAGATCTAAACATAAGACCAGAAACTATAAAACTCTTAGAGAAGAACATAGGCAAAACACTCTCCAACATACATCACAGCAGGATCCTCTATGACCCACCTCCCAGAATATTGGAAATAAAAGCAGAAATAGACAAATGGAACCTAATTAAAATTAAAAGCTTCTGCACAACAAAGGAAACTATAAGCAAGGTGAAAAGACAGCCTTCAGAATGGGAGAAAATAATAGCAAATGAAGCAACTGACAAACAACTAATCTCAAAAATATATAAGCAACTTTTACAGCTCAATTCCAGAAAAATAAATGACCCAATCAAAAAATGGGCCAAAGAACTAAATAGACATTTCTCCAAAGAAGACATACAGATGGTTAACAAACACATGAAAAGATGCTCAACATCACTCATTATCAGAGAAATGCAAATCAAAACCACAATGAGGCACCATTTCACACCAGTCAGAATGGCTGCAATCCAAAAGTCTACAAGCAATAAATGCTGGAGAGGGTGTGGAGAAAAGGGAACCCTCTTACACTGTTGGTGGGAATGCAAACTAGTACAGCCACTATGGAGAACAATGTGGAGATTCCTTAAAAAACTGGAAATAGAGCTGCCTTATGATCCAGCAATCCCACTGCTGGGCATACACCCTAAGGAAACCAGAATTGAAAGAGACACGTGTACCCCCAATGTTCATACCAGCACTGTTTATAATAGCCAGGACATGGAAGCAACCTAGATGCCCATGAGCAGATGAATGGATAAGAAAGCAGTGGTACATATACACAATGGAGGATTACTCAGCCATTAAAAAGAATACATTTGAATCAGTTCTAATGAGGTGGATGAAACTGGAGCCTATTACACAGAGTGAAGTAAGCCAGAAAGAAAAATACCAATACAGTATACTAACGCATATATATGGAATTTAGAAAGATGGTAACAATAACCCTGTGTACAAGACAGCAAAAGAGACACTGATGTATAGAACAGTCTTTTGGACTCTGTGGGAGAGGGAGAGGGTGGGATGATTTGGAGAATGACATTGAAATACGTATAATATCATATATGGAATGAGTCGCCAGTCCAGGTCGATGATGCGATACTGGATGCTTGGGGCTGGTGCACTGGGACGACCCAGAGGGATGGTATGGGAGGGGAGGAGGAGAGGGTTCAGGATGGGAACACATGTATACCTGTGGCAGATTCATTTCGATATTTGCAAAAACCAATACAATATTGTAAAGTTTAAAAATAAAATTAAAAAAAAAAATTTTAAGCCCATATAAAGTCAAAAGGAACACAAAAATTTTGAAAATGCAACTATCTGAACAAATATTTCTAAAAACCTCTCTTCGTTTAAAAAGTTGAATGCAATTCCCTTTTGTTCTTTCTCTTTCTTTTTTTTTTTAATTCTATTTTATTTTTAAACTTTACAATATTGTATTAGTTTTGCCAAACATCAAAATGAATCCACCACAGGTATACCCGTGCTCCTCATCCTGAACCCTCCTCCCTCCTCCCCGCCCCCCATACCCTCCCTCTGGGTCCTCCCTGTGCACCAGCCCCAAGCATCCAGTATCGTGCATCGAACCTGGGCTGGCGACTTGTTTCATACATGATATTATACATGTTTCAATGCCATTCTCCCAAATCTCCCCACCCTCTCCCTCTCCCACAGAGTCCATAAGACTGAGCTATACATCAGTGTCTCTTTTGCTGTCTTGTACACAGGGTTATTGTTACCATCTTTCTAAATTCCATATATATGCGTTAGTATACTGTATTGGTGTTTTTCCTTCTGGCTTACTTCACTCTGTATAATAGGCTCCAGTTTCATCCACCTCATTAGAACTGATTCAAATGTATTCTTTTTAATGGCTGAGTAATCCTCCATTGTGTATATGTACCACTGCTTTCTTATCCATTCATCTGCTCATGGGCATCTAGGTTGCTTCCATGTCCTGGCTATTATAAACAGTGCTGCAATGAACATTGGGGTACACGTGTCTCTTTCCCTTCTTCCTGAGTGTGTATGCCCAGCAATGGGATTGCTGGGTCATAAGGCAGCTCTATTTCCAGTTTTTTAAGGAATCTCCACACTGTTCTCCATAGTGGCTGTACTAGTTTGCATTCCCACCAACAGTGTAAGAGGGTTCCCTTTTCTCCACACCCTCTCCAGCATTTATTGCTTGTAGACTTTTGGATCGCAGCCATTCTGACTGGCATGAAATGGTACCTCATAGTGGTTTTGATTTGCATTTCTCTGATAATGAGTGATGTTGAACATCTTTTCATGTGTTTGTTAGCCATCTGTATGTCTTCTTTGGAGAAATGTCTATTTAGTTCTTTGGCCCATTTTTTGAGCAACTCCTACAGCTCAACTCTTTCTCTTTCTTAACACAGAATATTCTCTGGATAAAACAGAGGAGCTCTCAGCCATTGTCGGTGAGTTTATTTTGTGTTCATAATGTGCATGGGTGAGTGTGTTTCAGTGTATCTAGAGAGTGTTGACATTACTTTTGGTTTCTTCAAAATATTTCACTTTTCTTCGTGTTTGTATTCCATGGTGTTTACATGAAGCTTTCCATTTTATTTTCCAGGTGATCTTTGGAAAAGACTTGGTAAATTTGTAACTCTTCACTCCAGTAACTCTTCCATTGCCTGCTTTCATGTTGTCTTGAACATCTTCTGGCCTTTTATCTCACTCACTTTTCACCTGGCTGTCCATTCACCTCCGGGCAATTTTAGGATATGAGCCTCTTTTTTATTTCATTCTTTTCATTGCTGTTTACCTATGTTCCATCCACCCTTGCTCATTACACTTTTTCCATTTCCATCCTATCATATTGCCTTTGTCTGTCTGCCCAGGACTTCCCAAACTTGTTTTGATTTTCTGAGGTAAAGGAATTGGACTGACCATCACACGGTTTACCATTCTATGTTTTCTGAAAGCTGTCAGTTAATTTAGGACCTTAACATGTTCTAAAGTTGAAGGAGACATTACTATACTATTAATTCCTTCCCAAGTTTAAGATAAAAGAGGATTTCCAATTTGATAATGAAGATTCTCCTCCCATTTTCCTGTTAAAGATATTATAAAACTTGATGCCATCCACTGTTAGATTAACTGTGAGACGGAGTCACATGCTTTTACTGTTTTTGAGTGTATTACTCAAATATTCCTGTTTTTAAAATATTTTAGAGTACTTTTCTGTCTTTTTCTATCTACTTTATTTTTTATACTTTTACATTTTTTATCCACATAATTAATAGTTATAAAAACTGCAATGTCTTTTCAATAAATATACAAGGATGTTATATATTAAGAAAAACTCACATATACTATATCTAAAATTCAGGACTTTTTATGCCAATGACAAGGAAAGCTATTTTCCTAGGATGATTCCAAAGTTTTTTTTCAATACGCAATTCAAGTTTCAAAGTTTAACATCTTACTTTGCTAATGATATGTTTCAACTGTATCTTGGCTTTTATGTCGGATCGAACTTGGGTACATATCCCTTAATTCATGTAGCAAGCTTCATATGAATATTCAGTTCAGTTCAATTCAGTTCAGTCTCTCAGTCGTACCCGACTCTTTGCGACCCCATGAATTGCAGCACGCCAGGCCTCCCTGTCCATTACCAACTCCCAGAGTTCACTCAGACTCATGTCCATCAAGTCAGTGATGCCATCCAGCCATCTCATCCTCTGTCGACCCCTTCTCCTCTTGCCCCCAATCTCTCCCAGCATCAGAGTCTTTTCCAATGAGTCAACTCTTCGCATGAGGTGGCCAAAGTACTGGAGTTTCAGCTTGAGCATCATTCCTTCCAAAGGACACCCAGGGCTGATCTCCTTCAGAATGGACTGGTTGGATCTCCTTGCAGTCCAAGGGACTCTCAAGAGTCTTCTCCAACACCACAGTTCAAAAGCATCAATTCTTCGGTGCTCAGCTTTCTTCACAGTCCAACTCTCGCATCCATACATGACCACTGGAAAAACCATAGCCTTGACTAGACAGATCTTTGTTGGCAAAGTAATGTCTATGCTTTTAAATATGCTATCTAGGTTGGTCATAACTTTCCTTCCAAGGAGCAAGAGTCTTTTAATTTCATGGCTGCAATCACCAATGCAGTGATTTTGGAGCCCCCAAAACATAAATCTACCACTGTTTCCCCATCTATTTCCCATGAAGTGATGGGACCAGATGCCATGATCTTCGTCTTCTGAATGTTGCGCTTTAAGCCAACTTTTTCACTCTCCTCTTTCACTTTCATCAAGAGGCTTTTGTGTTCCTCTTCACTTTCTGCTATAAGGGTGGTGTCATCTGCATATCTGAGGTTATTGATATTTCTCCTGGCAATCTTGATTCCAGCTTGTGCTTCTTCCAGCCCAGCGTTTCTCACGATATACTCTGCATATAAGTTAAATAAGCAGGGTGACAATATACAGCCCTGACGTACTCCTTTTCCTATTTGGAACCAGTCTGTTGTTCCATGTCCAGTTCTAACTGTTGCTTCCTGACCTGCATACAGATTTCTCAAGAGGCAGGTCAGGTGGTCTGGTATTCCCATCTCTTTCAGAATTTTCCACAGTTTATTGTGATTCCACACAGTCAAAGGCTTTGGCATAGTCAATAAAGCAGAAATAGATGTTTTTCTGGAACTCTCTTGCTTTTTCCATGATCCAGCGGATGTTGGCAATTTGATCTCTGGTTCCTCTGCCTTTTCTAAAACCAGCTCGAACATCTGGAAGTTCACGGTTCACATATTGCTGAAGCCTGGCTTGGAGAATTTTGAGCATTACTTTACTAGCATGTGAGATGAGTGCAATAGTGTGGTAGTTTGAGCATTCTTTGGCATTGCCTTTCTTTGGGATTGGAATGAAAACTGATCTTTTCCAGTCCTGTGGTCACTGCTGAGTTTTCCAAATTTGCTGGCATATTGAGTGCAACACTTTCACAGCATCATCTTTCAGGATTGGAAATAGCTCAACTGGAATTCCATCACCTCCACTAGCTTTGTTCGTAGTGATGCTTCCTAAGGCCCACTTGACTTCACATTCCAGGATGTCTGGGTCTAGGTCAGTGATCACACCATTGTGATTATCTGGGTCATGAAGATCTTTTTTGAACAGTTCTTCTGTGTATTCTTGCCACCTCTTCTTAATATCTTCTGCTTCTGTTAGGTCCATACCATTTCTGTCCTTTATCGAGCCCATCTTTGCATGAAATGTTTCCTTTGGTATCTCTAATTTTCTTGAAGAGATCTCTAGTCTTTCCCATTCTGTTGTTTTCCTCTATTTGTTTGCACTGATCACTGAAGAAGGCTTTCTTATCTCTTCTTGCTATTCTTTGGAACTCTGCATTCCAATGCTTGCATCTTTCCTTTTCTCCTTTGCTTTTCGCTTCTCTTCTTTTCACAGCTTTTTGTAAGGCCTCCCCAGACAGCCATTTTGTTTTTTTGCATTTCTTTTCCATGGGGATGGTCTTGATCCCTGTCTCCTGTACAATGTCATGAACTTCCGTCCATTGTTCATCAGGCACTCTGTCTATCAGATCTAGTTCCTTAAATCTATTTCTCACTTCCACTGTATAATCATAAGGGATTTGATTTAGGTCATACCTGAATGGTCTAGTGGTATGTGCGTTCATATATGGTATTTATTCAGCTTATCCCAGAGGATAAACTGAGATAAACTGAATTCACTTTACCTGATTTCCCTTCCTATAGTTATTCCTTTGCCACAAAGGATGAGGGAATAAAAAGCAGCATTATCTCACATGAGTGATATGGCCTTTGGAACATTAGGTTCCAACTCTTAGACAAGGGAGGTCATTTTTATTGAATGAGTAAATGATGGAAAGGAATCAAATTATTGTCTCCTTTTACATTGTGCCTTAGTTTGGTTTACATGGCTCTTTCTTCCTTTTATTTTTTCAGATAAGGGTGAACAGGATAAATGTAAGTCCCACTAATGTTTCACAGTTTGCAGTTTGTCATGTTTCTTTTGTTTCCTTGACTTTAGTCTTCAACTCTCAGCAATCATCTTCCTCAGCTGCAATGTACATATAGCTTTACATCATTCTTTCTCATTTTATGATTATTTCAACTAAAGTCTGCCCCCTTCGTTTGTTATTCAATGCTCTATCACTTTTGCTTTGATTTGTCCCATCTGTGTAATTCATGTAGATATTTTCCTTTTGGGAAAGTGTATATATGTACTAACTTACCTATAAAATTTTGCCATTTTTAAGTTTCTGATTTGAAATTTTTGTCCAAGATATTTTCATTCATTTAATTTAAAAGCTCCCTCACTGCCACTTAATATTTCATCTCCATTCCCTTTATTTTACTTTGTGAAGGTAAGTTTCATTGAGGAATGAGTTAAAATCAAACTCTCATAAAATACAGTTACGTATTAATCAGTTGACTAAAATGTGGAAAGAGGCACCATGAACCTGAAAGTGATAACCTATAAGAACAGTTGTTTGGGATCCAATAATTCAGTGTTTGGTGATTTTATATGGCAAAACTACTACTCTAGGACAGTTGTGTATTTATTGATATGTTTAACAACATGTAATCACTTATTAAAGATAAAAAAGTTGGTAACAAAAGAGTACATATTGCTGAGTGTGTTAATCTTTCAGTATGTCCAACTCTTTGCAACCCCATGAACTGTAGCCTTCCAGGCTCCTCTGTCCAGGGAATTCTCCAGACCAAACATGTTGCTGAAAGGAATCATAATAATTTCATCAGATATTTAACAAAAAAAAAAAAATGTTTTGTCTTCTCAGTTCAAAAATGTATTCCTTTTTTCCTTATTCATTTATTGAATACCATTCATTTCTCTAAACGGAAATTTCAAACACTGTATGTGTGCCTGTGTGTGTGTTGGTGTAAATGAGTGGGGTTTGTGTGTTTATCTGTATCCTAATTATTTAAATTTACATACAGTTTTTAACAAATATGAATTTTTTGTGTATTTCTTTCCACTGACATTTATATTGACACATCTTTGAATTTTACAGATGAAATTTTTAAAAATTGTAAAGTATCTTTGGCATCCCTTTATTCCCAAAAGACTTTAAAATCCTTACTTTCCTGATGTCTTAATCATATACCAGTTTTCAGTCAATGTACCATCCTTGCCTTGCACTATCCAGATCTCTGCCATCCTAAGGCAATATTTTGCTTGTTGACTTCTCCCATAGTACTCTCTTTCTGGTCTTCAAAACCTGAATAATATCTGAAATCATTCATTGGTCACATGTAAACTTGAGGGTCATTCTTACACTGCCCTAAATCTGCTACTCCAAGTATTAAAATACTTTTCACCATTTTCCCCTCCAATTTGTTTTATATATGAAGAGAATAATTTTAATTCGTTGTTCCTTACTTTTATTAACACAACTGTCAATTTGGTCAACTGCAAGTACTTCAAATATTCGTGGAAAGATTTGTATTGTTAGGAACTTTTTATCTCTAAACTTGAATATTTTATGTGAATGAAGCCACAAACTATAGTCTTCAATGCTTTCAAAAATATTTTCCATAAGATGCAAAATTATCCATTAAAATTTAAATATCCTATTTTTTAAATTTTATTTTATTTTTAAACTTACAATATTGTATTAGTTTTGCCAAATATCGAAATGAATCCACCACAGGTATACCAACTCCTAGAGGAGAACATAAGCAAAACACTCTCTGACATACATCACAGCAGGATCCTCTATGACCCACCTCCCAGAATATTGGAAATAAAAGCAAAAATAAACAAATGGGACCTAATTAAACCTAAAAGCTTCTGCACATCAAAGGAAACTATTAGCAAGGTGAAAAGACAGCCTTCAGAATGGGAGAAAATAATAGCAAATGAAGCAACTGACAAACAACTAATCTCAAAAATATACAAGCAACTCCTACAGCTCAACTCCAGAAAAATAAATGACCCAATCAAAAAATGGGCCAAAGAACTAAATAGACATTTCTCCAAAGAAGACATACAGATAGCTAACAAACACATGAAAAGATGCTCAACATCACTCATTATCAGAGAAATGCAGATCAAAACCACTATGAGGTACCATTTCACGCCAGTCAGAATGGCTGCGATCCATAAGTCTACAAGCAATAAATGCTGGAGAGGGTGTGGAGAAAAGGGAACTCTCTTACACTGTTGGTGGGAATGCAAACTAGTACAGCCACTATGGAGAACAGTGTGGAGATTCCTTAAAAAACTGGAAATAGAACTGCCTTATGATCCAGCAATCCCACTGCTGGGCATACACACTGAGGAAACCAGAAGGGAAAGAGACACATGTACCCCAATGTTCATTGCAGCACTGTTTATAATAGCCAGGACATGGAAGCAACCTAGATGCCCATGAGCAGATGAATGGATAAGAAAGCAGTGGTACATATACACAATGGAGTATTACTCAGCCATTAAAAAGAATACATTTGAATCAGTTCTAATGAAATATCCTATTTTTAATGACATTTTTCACTATATTTTTATCTGCAGAGAAAAATCAGATTACCTCTTTAATGCATGCAGGCACTGCTACATATACTATTTTGAACAAATGAGTGATTCTTTTTCTCCTTAGTTCCTCATCTCTTCTTAACCAATTCTGCTTTCATAGGCACATGTTTACCTTTTTTTCTGAAAAGGCAGTCACGATAAGATGAGCTTCATTTTGCCATGGGCTAATACAGCAGTTCTCCAGAAAGAAAATCATGTCATCATTGTTTAACAAAGTGTAAACAGAGGTTCCTAAGAACCAAGCTCTGCATTTTTCTCTTGAAGCAGTCCAGTAGCCTCTAATTCACTGTTTGTGGATACTTTATGCAACATAGCTACAATAATTGTGAGACTTAATAATGTATATTTAGTAGCAGCCAAAGGATTTATTAAAGGTAATCTACCAAACAATAACAGCCCATGTAGTGTCCAAATAATTCAAGAACATTTTTGCATGGTAAACATCACCACTAATATGCCTGAAATTTTTACTCAAGTTAGCAAGACTGATCTTTTTCTTCCTTTAATTTTTGATCAAAACCAAAGGAAGCTGTCAGAAACTGTGGCACATTGTGTATATCACCACATTTGTGTATGTGTTTGCACTTGTTTAAATCTTACTACATTTAACATTTTATGTGAATTTTTCACTAAATTTGAATTTCCCTGGTGCTTTAATCCCATTATACTTACCTGCATGTTTTCTTTTAAATTTTCATTTAATCTTTGGGAAAAAATTAGATAAATTTCCCTGAAAACATTTTTATTCCAATAAGCTTTAAACAACTACTTTCTTGGTTCTTTTAACATTCCTTTTCTGTTTATCTATAAACCCAATTTTCATTCACACTTTATCTTATTCTCTACTCTTCTCTCCTTGATGTTTTTGTTTATGGACTTCTGTCATATTAAATTCTTTCCATCTATTACCCTAACCTGATTCTTTCTCAGTGCTTCTTGTTTCATTTCCTATATTCCCTCCCTATATACCCTGTCTTCTTCTCTCATCCAGATCCTTGTCAGTTTCACTATGAATTTTGTGAGATGAAGGGGATGAGACTGATGAGCATGTGGCTTACATTCTGTACTTATTTTCTGGTACACTTTCAATAACTTAGGGTTTCTGTCATGTATTCAAAATTCAAGGAGTCTTTAATATGCCACTGATACCTCTCCAAACTTTAAGACTAGACTCTAGATTTGCTGAGATATTCTTTCAAAGACAGTACAAATTCAGGTATACCTTGTAGATCTAATGTGGGCTTTAGGGTCAATACCCTAGACCATTCACTAGAGTCTTCTCTCAGGCACAGATATTTTACATACCACTTCTGGCTTAATTTTCTCTCATACGATAGGAATTTTACTGTCTTTTTCTTGTATTTTTTGACATAATTATTAATTTGTCACACTGCAATAACTTTTAAGTGTTTGTGGAAGGACTTTATATATTGAGCAAGATTTTTTATAACATATTTCTCCATCTTGAAATTTTGTGTGAATGACACAAGAGGCTAGAGTTCTAGGATACTCCTAAAAAAAAATATATATATATATATATATATATATATATATACATATACATATATACATTTTTTAATGAAGCACTAATATAACCATTAAAAGCTTAACAACCTTCTTTTTACAGTGATAATTTTTAATTATATTTTTGGTTACAGATTAGATGGAACTAAGGAATACATCTCTTTAATGCATGAAGGACTTCATAGGTCTACTGCTATTGATAGAGTTTTAGCCAGATGGATGCTTTTGTTGTAGGCTTGCTCATGATTTCTTAAGCACTTTAAGCACTCGTGTACATGTGCATGTTTGGATTGTATTCTGAGAAAAAGGAGAAAGTCCAGTGAAACATATGTGACTGATGTTGTTTATCCCAGAAGAAATCTTTTACCTCATAGTGTCATTTTCCATCTCTATAACTTTTGCATCAGGTGGTGTGTGTGCATGTGTGTGTGTGTGTGTGTGTGTGTAATACACCTTTGCCCTGTTTGACAAGATGTCCTTTGGAAATATTTGCTTCCAATTTAAAAAATACTGGTCACTTTGAAACTTGGAGTAAGCTACAAAAGCATTCCATATTTCTGTTCTCCTCCCATCAGATGTAGCCAATTTCTTTGTTGCAGTTTTTATTGTTGTTTTTTTTGTTTATATCACACTATATTGGACTGGAAGAAACACAAACTGGAATCAAGATTGCCAGGAGAAATATCAATAACCTCAGATATGCAGATGACACCACCATTATGGCAGAAAGTGAAGAGGAACTAAAAAGCCTCTTGTTGAAAGTGACAGTGGAGAGTGAAAAAGTTGGCTTAAAGCTCAACATTCAGAAAATGAAGATCATGGCATCCGGTCCCACCACTTCATGGGAAACAGATGGGGAAACAGTGGAAACAGTGTCAGACTTTATCTTTTTGGGCTCCAAAATCACTGCAGATGGTGACTGCAGCCATGAAATTAAAAGACGCTTACTCCTTGGAAGGAAAGTTATGACCAACCGGGATAGCATATTCAAAAGCAGAGACATTACTTTGCCAACAAAGGTTCGTCTAGTCAAGGCTATGGTTTTTCCTGTGGTCATGTATGGATGTGAGAGTTGGACTGTGAAGAAGGCTGAGCGCCGAAGAATTAATGCTTTTGAAATGTGGTGTTGGAGAAGACTCTTGAGGGTCACTTGGACTGCAAGGGGATCCAACCAGTCCATTGTGAAGGAGATCAGCCCTGGGATTTCTTTGGAAGGAATGATGCTAAAGCTGAAACTCCAATACTTTGGCCACCTCATGCAAAGAGTTGACTCATTGAAAAAGACTCTGATGCTGGGAGGGATTGGGGGCAGGAGGAGAAGGGGACGACAGAGGATGAGATGGCTGGATGGCATCACTGACTCGATGGACGTGAGTCTGAGTGATCTGGGAGCTGGTGATGGACAGGGAGGCCTGGCGTGCTGCGATTCATGGGGTTGCAAAGAGTCAGACACGACTGAGCGACTGATCTGATCTGATCTGAATAGAGTTATTTTAAACTTAACATCCTTCTCTTCTAATGAAATTTTCTATTACAATTTTGTCTTCAAAGGGAATGGAATTTAGGAATATATTTCTTTTATGTAGCAAGATTCATATGATTATTGTTATACATTGTTTTTGAAAAATGAATGCCTTTTGTCTTTGCTTCCTCACCTCTTTTTAAGCTGTTCTTTTGTGCAAAACTGTGAGTCTGCAATTTATTCTGAAAAATGTAGAAGGTTTAATACAGGACTAATGACAGACATTGTTTATCCAAGAGGAAGTTCTATTCTATCTCCTTCCCCAGTGTCATTTCTTGTCTTGATTCCTTTAACCTCAAAGGGTGAATGAAAGTAAAACAATCTTTTCCCAGATTTCTAGAAAGCTCTTCAAATCTTACAAAAAATTAGGTTATGTTTGAACCACAGAGTAAAGTATGGAAGTTTTTCCAATTTTTCTTTGTTTCTTCTTCACATTGGATTATCATTTTAAATGCATTCTGAGTTCTTTTCCTTTTTATGTGAAGAGAAAAAGGTCAAGTCCCCAACATAAAGGCATCTTCCTTGCTTACCTAGTCATGGATTCTTTCTTTTCTGGTACCTTTGTCTTTAAGTCTTTATATACACTTTTATATATTTTTGTCTCATTATTTTGTCTTTTCAAGTGAAATTCACCATTTTTATTTCTCATTCAATTTCCCCAGTTATCACTTCTTTGTCACTTTGCTTAAACTGGCATAAACAGACCCTTCCTACTGTGTAAATTTTATTAATCATACATTTATAAAGTATTGGCATCCTCAGGAACTAATGTGAAAGTTTGTCCCACATATGCCCAGCCATTTTATTTCAATCCCCATATGCTATGTCTAGAGCATCATTTCCTTTTTTCATGTGATTTAATTAAAATGAACTTCTTTTAGCCATCAATTTAAATATTAATCTATGTTTTAAAAGTTATAGTTTACTCAGTTGTAGAAAATTTTGTGAAAATGAGCACCCAGGAACCTAACTTGGTATTTTTTCTATTAGCAGTGGTTCAGACTCCTTTAATTCAGCGAGTGTGGCTACTGTACAGCTAGTGCTACCAAAATAATAAGCAGTGACTCTATATTTAGTAGCAGTCAAGGAATTTATGAAGGTTAACCACCAAGTAATTAGAAAGTTAAACAATTTGAATGGGATCAACATAATTTTTGTATGATAATAATAGGAAGAAATAATTTTTTTTCAATTCAGAAAGTTCATTCATTTTTATCCTTTTCATTTTAAAGAAATTCTTTGCAAAAATTACATAAAACCATGTCAGAAACATTTTTTATTACAACTGTTCCAGATATTTTTCCTAAGTAAATTCATTGTTTCTTCTTTTATATTCATAACCAATATTCTCCTGAAAAAGGTAACTTTCAGCTGCTCTGTGTACATGTGTACATGTGTGTTTGTGTACTTGCATGAGTGTGTGAATTTTGTGGGTTGGCCTACATCCTGGTATATTTAATACTGCATATGAGTTGTCATTAAATTTATATTTTCCTCCTTTTTCTGCTCTCTAACACTTTTATGGACCTTTTCACTTTATTTTTCTGATCAGGGTTTGCATTTTGGTAAATTTTCTGACAACATTTATACTCCAATATGCTTCTAAATGACTGCTTCCTCACAGTCTTTCATATTCCTTTAATCTGTACACCATCTTTTGGCATACCCTACCCCTCAATGTCTGTTATTTTGCTTCATAAGCATCATCTATATTAAGTTGTCTCCATTTCTGTTTTCCTACCCTCTACCCTCGTTCTTTTCCATCCCTTTATTTTTTCAGAACAGATGTTCCTTCCCTATAAGCACTGTCTTCTACTCTGTAGAGTCTTGCCAGAATTTCAGTGTGCATTTTATAAAACAAAAAAGAAGAGACTGATGGGTACATGATTACACTCTGTACTTATTTTCTGAAAACTATCCATTGTTAGTACAGCTGCCATATATTCAAAGTTCAAAGGCCATTACATGCAATTGATATCTCCCCAAACCTTAGGAGATGAGCTAAAATTCCATTCTTTCTGAGTGAAGCTTCTTGGTCTATAGTCCTTTTAAGGACTATGTAAACTCAGATATCCTTCATGGTTCCAGTGTGAGGTTTAGACTCCCTCTTCCATTGCCCTTGATCATAGCACCCAAGTACCCTAAATAACAAACATTTACATGGCATTCCTTGGCTTTATTTTCTTTCATACTGTACTAATTGTTCCATCTTTTCCTTCATTTTTATTCTGAAATAATTATTAATTTAGCAATCTATACTTATTTTGGTAGAAAGACTTTTAAGGAAATATATAACATTTCTCGATATTGAATTAAGTGAATGACATGAGAAACTAGAGTCCTACGATACTTCTAAAAGATTTTTTAATAATACAATACTATAAACATCCAAAATTTAACAACCTTGTTTTGCTAATGATGGTTTTCAATCATTTTTTGTTTACAAGTTTAATGAACTTAGTAACACACCTCTTCTTTATACTGAGCAGCCTTCATAAAACTACAGTTACAGATACCATTTTAGACTGATGAGTACTGCTACTGTAGACCTCTTTATGACTTGCTAAATATGTGACTCATGTATGTGTGCTTGTTTCCCTCCACCCTAAAAAAAGGAGAACGTTCACTGAAAGATGAACCATTGATATTGTTTGCCTTTGTAGCCCTATTCTACCTCCTCTCCTTGAGTCATTATCTGTCTTTGCTACTTTGGTCCAGGAACTGGAGATCGAGATTGTGGGATATAATAAAACAATAACTCTGAATGCAAGATGTCCTGTGGAACATACCTTTATGCTTTGGTCAATTTGACTTATGGAGTCAAATACAGAAGGATTTCAAATTTCTGCTCTCCTTTTTTTACATTGGGCCCACATTTTGATGAGATGCTTTTTTCCTTTTTTTTTTTCAGATAAGATTAAACAAGAAAAAGGCAAGTCAAAAATTGGGGATTTTATTTTATTTTATTTTATTTTTTGCCTATTCTTAGTTGTTTCATCTCTCACTTGCACCTTGAAAAAAAGCTGTCATTTTATCTTACCTAAATTCCATCTTTTCCCATACCTTTTCCCAATATTTAAAACATTGACTTCTTTTATCTTTTTTTTTCCTCAGATAATACTGCCAGGAAAAAACATTCAATTTTTTTCATTGTTTTAGTTCTTCTTTTTCTGTTACCTGCACCTTAAAAAAAAACTGTCATTTTATGTTACCTAAATTCCATCTTTTCTCATTCTTACCTTTTATCCATACCAACCTTCCCCTAAAACATTGGCTTCTTTTCAATTGTTTTTCTCTTTTTTTCCTTCCTCAGATAATATTGCACTGGAAAAAGGCAAGTCAATTTTTTTTCGCCTGTTGTTAGTTCTTGTTTAATCTGTTACCTGCACCTTAAAAAAAAACTGTCATTTTATCTTACCTAAATTCCATCTTTTCTCATTCTTACCTTTTATCCATACCAACCTTCCCCTAAAACATTGGCTTCTTTTCAATTGTTTTTCTCTTCTTTTTTTTTCCTCAGATAATACTGCACAGGAAAAAGGCAAGTCAATTTTTTTTCACCTGTTCTTAGTTCTTGTTTAATCTGTTACTTGCACCTTAAATAAAAAAAAACTGTCATTTTATGTTACCTAAATTCCATCTTTTCTCATTCTTACCTTTTATCCATACCAACCTTCCCCTAAAACATTGGCTTCTTTTCAATTGTTTTTCTCTTTTTTTCCTTCCTCAGATAATATTGCACTGGAAAAAGGCAAGTCAATTTTTTTTCGCCTGTTCTTAGTTCTTGTTTAATCTGTTACCTGCACCTTAAAAAAAAAAAACTTTCATCATTTTATATTATCTAAATTTTATCTTTTTCATCCTTTCCTTTTACTGACAGCTATCTTCCCCTAAAACACTGGCTTCTTTTCAATTGCTTTTCTCTTCCTTTTTTCTTTTTCTCGGGTAAGATTATACTGATGTAAGGTGAGTCGGGAGGAAACAGAGTGAACCTAGCAATCAGGCAAAGAAAAGGGAAATTTATTAGAGGGAAGCAAGAGGGTCACTGGCCCTTAAGGAGAACCAGCATCCTCCCTTTTAGATGGGGTCTTTCTTATAACACGACAATGAAAAATTCTCTGAAGGGATGGTTAATTATTAGCCTGTAGCTGAGTCCTGCAGTCATGTAGCCAGAGGTCTGGAATCTGGTGGTCTCATAGCCTTGAGAAGGTCGGCACCAGTGGGGAAACAGAATATCGTTTGGGCAACTTGGCCAGTCTCAAGGGTCACTGTGACTTTATTCTTTGTTTGCAAGGTCAGTATAATGAGCCATTTCTACCAGGAGGCCCCATGGAGGCCCTCTCACTCCAGCCTTTTTGATTTAGGATAAGAGCCAAAGGTCAATCTTCTCTAACTGCTTCCTGTGGGACAGGGATGTTGTAGGGGAAAGATGAGAAAAGGTTGGAATATGGGTCAAGGGGATTTGTGTGGGGCCAAAGTTTTTGATAATCTGAATGAGTTAGAAATAGCTTATGGATAGTTTTATTGGTGAAGGCTTGTAAGTGGTCCTGAAGAAATTTTGAAAAAAAGACTCATTAAACATGGGCAAAAACTTAGAATAAGGGTAAGTAGAAGGAGAGGGCCTAGAAAAGGTAGAACCCAGGGCATCCAATTCCAACTGTTTAGCCAGTTTTCCCATGAATTGCTGAGGTGTCAACATATTTCAAGGCCCTGTTTGTCAGATTTCTTGCTGCTTCCTGATTTGTTGGTGGAGAAGTAGCAAGCTTCCTCCAAAAATAGACATAGGCCCATTCTTTCTGCAGTTAGAAGATCTAATCTCCTTCTATTTTGGAGGATCATGGCAGTCAGGTAAGCTTGCTGGGTGTGGATAATGATAAGACTAGTAGCTAGTTAGTCTAGGCTCTCAGTGAGGTCTTTAGAAAGGCTTTGGTAGTAATTTAAAGAGGTTGTGAGTCCTGCAGTCCCTGTTCCAATCCCAGTTTCTATTCCTAAACTGATTAACAGGGGAATGAATTGAATTGCCCATTTGGGTCAGTTATGAATTAGTGGGATAGGGAGGGTCTAATATTTAGGAGCAATAGAAACATCCAGAGCTAGATATACCAGGGTGAATGTTCTTGTCCAGTTAGTGGGAAAACATAAATAGGTGGTGGTTCCAAATAAGAAAAATATTCCAAGTGTAAGAAGACAACAGCTGAAATTAATAGCAAATAGGAGTCTTTCTGGGAACTTGTTAGTAGTTTCTGAGACTGACAGTGAACTCACCAGTGTAGTCCCTACAAAAAGAGTATTTATGCCATATGTAGAAGGGAGTCTCCCTGAGAAAGCAAGAATGTCCTGAAGTTCCTGATATTTTGTAGACGGAGAGGCCTGAAGGAAAGGAGAGTTGTGAAGTGTAATTACAGACGTGCGATGGCATAGTTCCTAGCTGGGGGTAAGAATTGTTTACAGAGTTTTGTCTAGAAAAACAGAAAGGAGTCTGTTGTTGTAGATGAACATCAGAGGTTGGGGGTGGGGCGGGGGGGGCGGGGAGCGTGTCTTCCTATCAGTTCAGTTCAGTAGCTCAGTCGTGTCCAACTCTTTGCGACCCCATGAATCGCAGCATGTCAGGCCTCCCTGTCCATCACCAGCTCCCAGAGTTCACTCAAACTCACGTCCATCGAGTCAGTGATGCCATCCAGCCATCTCATCCTCTGTCGTCCCCTTCTCCTCTTGCCCCCAATCCCTCCCAGCATCAGAGTCTTTTCCAATGAGTCAACTCTTCGCATGAGGTGGCCAAAGTACTGAAGTTTCAGCTTTAGCATCATTCCTTCCAAAGAACACCCAGGGCTGATCTCCTTTAGAATGGACTGGTTGGATCTCCTTGCAGCCCAAGAGACTCTCAAGAGTCTTCTCCAACACCACAGTTCAAAAGCATCAAATCTTTGGCACTCAGCTTTCTTCACAGTCCAACTCTCACATCCATACATGACCACTGGAAAACCCATAGCCTTGACTAGATGGAGCTTTGTTGGCAAAGTAATGTCTTCCTATAGCTGGTCCTTTATGAATAAAAGGGAGATCTGTAAGGAGGGAGGTCAATATCTTGTCAGGATTGTGAATTTGATCAATTGAATATAAATAACACATGTATGATGAAAAGATTCTCCTCTATATTTGTGATAAGGAGAGTTGTTTATGTGAGTCCATTTGCCTGTGGAAATGAGATGCATCTATTCTCCAGGAGAGGAAATGGATAAGCAAATCCAACAATCACTGGCCAGGGTTTGGGTTTTAGGTATTGAGTAAATGATGGATCAGATTTAGAGTTCTGAATAGGTAGGCAAGGTTTGGGGAAGGGTGAGTTATAGGCAAGGTATTATTGTGAGGTTTGGACTGTAAAAGAAGAGGGAGTAATAGTAAAATCATGATGTGATGTCTCATGTCTAAGGGGAGAAAATTATAAAAATAAGAATCCAGGTGTAGAAAGAAATTTGAGTGTGAACTCTATGAAATCTCCCTGGAGCCAAAGATTGTTTATAAAGTCAAGGAGTAAAGGGCAATCAGTAACAATGGTGTCTCCAGGAAAGGTAAGTGTTTGTGTTACTATGTGAAGAAAAGTGGATAATGAATTCATCTTGGCTGATCACAGTAAGAGGAGGACCATGCTCCAAAAAAAAAAAAAAACAAAAAACAAGAACTATGGAGAAGTAGGTAAAGCAGAGGGAAAGCTTTTGAATAATAGTCCACTCAGGGGGAGACATAAAGTCCTATTGCGAATAAGGTAGGTAGGGGAAATCCCAGTCCAATTAGTAACCAGTACATCTGTTTTTATTTTATTGATTGGTATTTGGTTTGGCTATTCTGTTTCTTCAGGAATTCCATCCAGTCAAAGCCTGGTGGGTCTCAGAACAGTGCTGGTGTAGCAAAGAGTTTCGAGCTAGGAATGTTTCTTAGTGGAGATGGAGAGACTC